>NC_041739.1:43609427-43872857 GCF_004115215.2 Ornithorhynchus anatinus
ATGATGATTTCATATTGCCTCAAAGAAAACTGGATGGAGGAGGAAATGGACAGAAAAGAATGAATGAAACTAGTGGGGAGGCAAGAAAAGTCAAGTGTTCCTTTCTTAACTAAGATGTGCATCTCTGCTGTGAGGCCCTAGCATAGTTAGTAACAACACTGGGATATTTTGGAGAACATTGTTTTCTATTGTCCAGTGAGGGAAAGTAAGTTGAGCTCATGCAGATGGAACAGATATTTGGGAAGAAAATCCACAAATACGGTGAGTATGAGATCTTTCACTGGTGATTCCCAATGCTCTTTTATAATAATAATAATAATATAATTTGTTAAGGGCTTACTGAGTGCCAGGTTCTGTACTAAATGATGGGATCAATACAAGCAAATTGGGTTGAACACAGTCCCTGGCCTCATGTGGCTCACAGTCTTAATTCCCAATTGACATAAGGGGTAACAGAGGGTCAGAGAAGTGAAGTCACTTGCCCTAGGTCATACAACAGAAAAATGGCAGAGCCAGGATTAGAACCCAGGTCCTTTTGAGTCTTAGGCCCATGCTTTATCCACTAAGCCATTCTAGGTAGGGAGTGGCAAAGGCACTTGGACAACCTGTTCTCAGATCCTCCTTCTCCCACTGACTTAAGCCTTTACCTACATTCTTTAGGCCATGAACAAAAGCAAGAGCTGACTTGTATTTCTTTCCTTTGGTACATAGAAGGAGAATGGTATCCCAGCTCCTTAAACATTGATTTGAGTCTGGATATACGGGGATCACTGCTGATCAGCACCCAGGGGCAAAGGAAAGCATAACATGAACCGAGAAATGATAAGGAATCATAGAGCGTCATGTCAGCGTGGCTCAGTGGAAAGAGCGCGGGCTTTGGAGTCAGAGGTCATGGGTTCGAATCCCGGATCGGCCACTTGTCAGCTGTGTGACTTTGGGCAAGTCACTTAACTTCTCGGTGCCTCAGTTCCCTCATCTGTAAAATGGGGATTAAGACTGTGAGCCCCACGTGGGACAACCTGATTCCCCTGTGTCTACCCCTGCACTTAGAACAGTGCTCGGCACATAGTAAGCGCTTAACAAATACCAACATTATGTCATCCATCTTAATAAAATTCAAAAACAGACTAATGCTGCTACTGATGCAATAAAAAGAAACGAAGCAAGTGACCAGGAGCAGGATGGTCTGGGTGGTTCTGGTATCTGGGGAAGCTTTGTGGGTTTGGCTGCTGGTATGAATGTGCTGGACTTGCCTACGATGGTGGTGTAGCACAAGTACCATATAGCCACTGGCCCAGGTCATGAGGAGCACAAAGAAGGCATCATGGAAAGTTTTAGCAGTGAGATATGAAGAATTATTTATCTTATTTAAATAAAATATGCTAGTACAACTCTTCCTACTGTCACCACTGATTGAAATGATGACATTTTTGTTGTCTACAATTGGTTTTAGTACATTCATTTCCACTAATAGATTGAAGATCCAGAATATGATAAAGGCAGGCAAGATCAACCTGGGGACCTGGTGTTTCAGATGGACCCAGCCAAAGTTGCTGGGGCTGATGGTAACAGCCTGGAAACTGCTCAGGAGATAGGTGGTACAGATACAAAGGCCCCTGACCACTCTCCTGATATAGGAATTGACCTGACACCCAAAATCATCCAGAGAATTCTCCCACCTGAAGGCAATAACCATCCCTGGAGTAGTCTGGGTGAGAAGGGTCACTGTGTCAGCCACAGTCAAGTGAGTGAGGATCAGGTCTGTGATCTTCTTCTGTTGGTGATGGGAAATGAAGATGGTGATATACAGCATGAGCAGAATTGAATTCCCCAGAAGCCCAACCCCAGTCTGAGCGATGAACAGAATTGTCAAAATCAGGTCACCCGAAAGCATTTTCTTGATTTCTTCAGAATTGCAGAATTCAGAATACCTTAAAGAGAAACCCAAAATGGCACACCTGTGCTAGATAGAATTGGAAACACTCAAGGAAGATGATCTGAAATGTGCCTTTCAGCATGATGGCCAAATTCTATATTTTAGTCCACCCCCAACTAATGTTGCATGATAACAACTTCCAGACATGGATGATGTCCACATGGGGAGGGGCAGAAAGGTGAATGAATTCAACCTTTCCAAACAAAAATAAAACATGCATTTGATCTTAAACTATCTGGAAGCCAAAGAGACCATAGGAGGTATTGTTTAAAATATCCATGAATGTTCTGAATGTTCTGGGAGAGGCAGTGTGCAAGGCAATCACCAAGTTTGTAGGTGACACTAAACTTTTACACTTGGTCAATGTCATTTTCATGTCCACATATTCTCAGTGGTCCCAAGAATGGAGTAAACAATAAATGATCTTCAGTATGGACAAATGCTAAGTAATGTATCTATGGAAAAATAATCTGAGCTACAACTAAGGTATGGTTGGCTCCGAGTTCTCACATCACAACTTGTTACTGAGATTGTTGTATCTTCATTGGCTGTGGAAGCTAAAGAGTCCAAGGAAATACTGGGAATTATCAGGAAGAAAATGGGCCATAAATCAAAAGTCAGAGTTTGCCATTATAAAATCCCATGATGCTGGAGAATTTCTGATCTCTATTTTAGGAAGCATATTCCTAATAGTTCACCTAATAGTACACAAATAGAAAAGTGATCCCTAATGATGTTTGAATGTGGTTGTAGTGGTGGTGGTAGTGATAATCATATTTGGTAATAATATTTATTGAGTGTCCACTGAGTGTAACAAATCAAATAATGATATTAATTGAAAACCTATTATGTGCAAAACATGCAACTAAGCCCATGAAGAGTATAATAAAAAGAGTTGACCTATAATACAGTAGAGTTGACAATCCTGCTCTCTGCACAAGGAGCTGTCAATGTAGAGAAGGAACTTAGAAAAACTTGGAAAAATCCTTTAGAGGCATGAGATTCATTTTCCAAGATTTACTGGAGGAGGTGATATTGAAGGAGACTTTATAACACAGGAGAGAGCTGTGGTCTGTTCGATATGTGGGGAAGGGGGTTTCAACCTGGGGAAATAGTGTGAGCAATGGATCATGGTATAGAAGGGAAGGCGATAATCCAAAACAAAAGGGACTCATTTTCTCCAAACAGATAGTAATACTAATTGTGGCATTTGTTAAGCTCTTAATTTGGCCAATCGCTGGGGTAGATACCAGGCAATTTGATGTGAAATTGCCCCCATCCCACAAGGGTCTTACAGTTTAAGTAGGAGGGAGAAGAGGTATTGAATCTCCATTTTACAGCTGAGGAAACAAGCATGAGGTAGTTACGTGATTTGTCCAAGATCTCATAGCAGGCAAATAGTGGATCAGGAATTCGAACCCAGGTCTTCTGACTATCTGGCCTGTGCTCTTTCCACTAGGACATACTGTTTTTGTACAAACTAGAGTAGCAATGGACTGAGACATTTGAGTAAATTAATGAGAGGATAAGACATCCAAAATGAGCTATTAGAGGGAAAGTTAGGGCGTTAGAAGGGAACCCTAAGAATATCAAGTTGTGCATCTTTATACAATAATACACATGTCAAAGAAAACAATAGCAAACATTTTATCCAAGGATCCTGTGGACCCAGATGGATTCAGCATAATGCCACTGATAGAAAATTGTTTGGCATTTATTATGATTTTTAGGTGATTGTTTTTTACATAAGCCATTTTAAATGATTCTGTGACTTGTCAGGAAAGTGATTCTTCAGATCCTTTACACAACTTTTCCAACCTACTTAGCAGCATAACAACCCTTTAAAAATCAAATTGAAAGTGACATTTTGAAATATTCAGAAATTCTCTCATTAGAAACATAACAATATCTGAAACAAGAATTATGGGCACATGATGATAACTACTAGACACAAATGAATTGGAATTAATACCCTCCCACTTTACCTCTGACAGGCAATCACTCTCCACACCTTCTTCAAGAGGCCTTCCCTGACTCAACCCTCATTTCCTCTTCTCCTACTGCTGTGTTGCCCTTGTTCTTGGATTTGCACTCTTTATTCACCCCTTCCTCAGTCCCACAGCAACTATGTAAATCAATCAATCATATTCATTGAGCACTTACTGTGTGTAGGACACTGTACTAATCATTTGGGAGAATACAATGTAACATTATTAACAGACACATTCCCTGCCCACAACAATCTTACAATCTAGAAGGGGTTTACAGTACAAATCCACAATTTATTCATTAATATATTAATGTCTGTCTTCCTCTCTAGATCATAAGCTTTATGCACGCAAGGAATTTATCAATCAACTTTGTTACATTATACTCTCCCAAGTGCATAGTACTGTGCTCTTCACACAGTAAATGCTCAATACATTGATTGATTGAATTAAAGAAACTATTAATATATCAAGTCTTTGAACTTAATTTTAGTTGATGCAAAAGAACCATAATAGGCTAGGTGGCCAAATGTTATCAGAAATAGATTGAATTAGATCAATCAAGACCCCAGTTGATAGAGTGAGAATTTGAAATGCTTCCTTATGAAATAGAATATCAAGAACCAAAAATAGCAGTTGGTAATATCAATTAAATATGATAGCATCACAATCAAACACAGTAAAATGCACAAGGAAGAAAACAACTGTGGATTTCCATCAGTGTTATGAAGATATCTTGTTTTTGTATAGCAATTTTATTTTTTCCAAAATATTTTTAGATCAACGATCTCATTTTATCCTCACACTATCCCTGGAAGGTAGGTAGAAACAGATATTATCATCATCCCTATTTAACAGTTGAAGAAATTGAAATTTAGGGAAGGCAAACAACTTGCCCAAGGTCACATAGCAGGCCAGAGACAGAGCTTGTACTAGAAGCTAGATCTCCTGGCTCCAAACTTCTTGGACTTTTCACTAGAGCATGCTGCCTCTCCTTTGATAACAATCATAATGGTATTTTAAAAATACTTACTATATGTCAAGCACTGTACTATGTACCAGAGTAGGTATAGGAATCAGGTCTGACACATCCCTATTCTTCAATGGGTTCACGATCTGTGAAGGAGGGAGAATAGTTATTGAACCTCCATTTTAATAATGAGGAAACTGAGGACAAGACAAGTCAAGTGTCTTGCCCAAGGTGACCTGGCAGATAAATGGCAGAATTAGGATTAGAACCTAGGAACTCTGACTCCCAAACTATGATCTTTCCTCCAGATCACACTGCCTCCCTGTGGTAAAAAGACATAAGATTTAATGAAAACAGACCAGACTGGAGAATACAGATAATCCTGAAGGGAACTGAAAAAACTTCTTTTTTTATAGTATTTTTAGAGTGCTTACTATGTGTCGAGCACTGTTCTAAGCTCTGGGGAAGATATAAATTAATCAGTTTTGACACAGTCCCTTTTCCACATGGGGTCACAGTATAAATTGGAGGGAGAACAGAAACTGAATCCCCATTTTGCAGTTGAGGAAACTGAGGCACAGAGAAGTTAAGTGACTGGGCCAAGGTCACACAGCACGCGAGTAGCAGAGCCAGGATTAGAAATCAAATCCTCTGGTTCCCAGGCTCACGCTTTATCCAGTTGGCTATGCTGCTTGCTATGCCCTCTTATGACATAGGTGCTAATCAGTTTTGTCAATACATTTAGAACTTCTTTAAAGTGAGGTTAAAATTTTATACATATGCAGATCTTGTATTTATTTCAAGAACTGAAAAGAATACTCCAGCTACGGCTACTGTTAGTAACACAGGGTAATATCAACCTAAGAGCAAATTGCCCAAAAGATTGATGCTAAAGGGATTAAAATGGGATTAGAGGGTTAATTAAATAATTGTGCAATTTAACAGAGTAAGTTAGGGCAAATGGTGAAAATGTACACAAAATTGACTTGAAAGCATACAACACCCATAGACGAGGTAAAAGCTTAAATTTAAGAGATAATAGATTCCAGTTTTCTTGGTCAAAAAAAGGTATTATTTCTTTGAGAGAAAAATTGAAAGAAGAACGTAATTGCTCATAAAGTAAAAGGTTGAGGTGTCCATGTTCAAGGAGGTTCAGATTTCTAGTGGAACTAGCTTCCCAGAAAAATGGCAGGATTGTGTCCAAAATAATACTGAGACCTCCAGAAAGGACTGAAAGAGGCTTACTGGCACCAATTAAAAATCGACTTGGCACCTAGCTTGGATGTAGGTGAAGCTGACCACCAATTAGATGAACCTGTGCCCTTTCTGTACCCTTGTACTGTGCCCTTGGGAAGCAGCGTGGCTCAGTGTAAAGAACCCGGGCTTGCGAGTCAGAAGTCATGGGTTCGAATCCTGGCTCTGCCACTTGTTAGCTGTGTGACTGTGGGCAAGTCACTTCACTTCTCTGTGCCTCAGTTCCCTCATCAGTAAAATGGGGATGAGCCTCGCCTGGGATAACCTGATTACCCTGTGTCTACCCCAGTGCTTAGAACGTTGCTCTGCACATAGTAAGCGCTTAGCAAATACCAACATTATTATTATTATTATTACTGTACCAGTCAGACATGCACAGTGTGTAATATGAATATTATGTAGCAATAGACTCGTTGGAATGGACATGCCAAAGTATGTAACATGCAAGTGCCCACAAAGCCTGCATAGTAGGCAGTGTGGATAGAGAAGGGAAAAACAAACATCACTCCATCTTCTGAAATGTGCACCTGTGACCCACAAGAAAAAATTTGAATCAGAGTACAGGTAAGGGCACTCCTATTTCATTTTTTCCTTATCCATCCATTAATCAATCAATCAATGGAATTTATTGAGCTCTTATTATGTGCAGAGCATTGTTCTAAGGACTCAGGAGAGTGCAATACAACAGACTTAGCACGACATGTTCCCTGCCCACAATAAGCTGACATTAGAAATGGGGAAAGAGAGATAAACATAAAGAAATAATAATATATAACAAAGAAGTGTGTATAGATGCTCTTGGAGTTGAGGGTAGTGTGAATATCAAATGCTAAAAGGTCACAGATGCAGGTGCATATATGACACAGAAGGGAGAGGGAGCCTGGGAAAAGAGAACTTAATCGGGCAAGGCCTTTTGGAGGGAATTTGACTTTAACAATACTTTGAAGGTCCACAGGAGTGGTAGTCTCCTTATCTTCCCTCCCAAACCCTGCCCTCTCCCAAACTTTCCCGTCACTGTGGACAGCACAACCACCCTTTCAGTCTCCCAAGCCTGCAATCTTGGTGTCATCCATGAGTCCTCTCTCTCATTCACCCCACTTATCCAATCTGTCAACCAAGCCTGCCGGTTTCACCTTCATGACATTGCCAAGATCCACCCTTTCCTCTCCATCCAAACTGCTACCATGTTAGTACAATCTCTCATCCTATACCGACTGGATTACTGCATCAGCCTCCTTTCTGACCTCTCAACATCCTGCCTCTCCCCACTTCAGAATATACTTCATTCTGCTGCCCAGATTATCTTTCTACAGAAAAACTCAGGGCATGTCACACCCCCACCCCCATCAAAAATCTCCAGGGGTTGCCTATCCACTTCTATATCAAACAAAAATTCCTCAATATTGGCTTTAAAGGTCTCCATCACCTTGTCCCCTTCCTACCTCACTTCCCTTCTCTCCTTCTACATCCAATCTGCACTCTCTGCTCTTCTGGTGCTAATCTTCTCACTTGCTTCAATATCGCTTGTCTTGCTGCCAACCCCTGGCCCACATACCTCTGGCCTGGACCTGCCTCTCACCTCAAATCTTCTGGACAGTCACTCTTCCCCCCTTCAAAGTGCTACTGAAGGCACACCTCCACCAAGAGGACTTCCCAGACTAAACCCGGTTTTTGTAAGCTCCTCCTCCCTTCTGCATCACCATAACTCACTCCCGTTGTGCTTCCCCCCACAGCACATATGTATATATCTATAATTATATTCATTTATATTGATGCCTGGTTATTTGTATTGATGCCTGACTCCACCCTACCCCACCCCTCCCCCAGGATGAGAGCCTGTTTTGTGCAGGGATTTTATCTCTATTGCTGTATTATAATTTTCAAGCACTTAATACAGTACTCTACACACAGTAAGTGTTCAATCAAATAGCATTAATTGAGTGAAAGTGTATTGTTACAGTGGATAATGACACTGAAATGATGTCAGATTAAAATAGAAAGGGGTAAGATCTATAGAGGGTATAAATATATTTACAATGACTACAAGGAGAGAAGATAAAACAACCAGCTTGGGCATCTTCAAGCTTTCAGGAAAAAATGACTTTACAGATGAATGAGAACCTAAAGCTCAGTATTTGAAAACTGGTGGAAACAGAAGGAGTTATGCCAATACTTATGGAGATGACGAAGTGTTCTAAGAATTTTATAAGTGATTGGTTTATTTCTATGTGAAGACCCATAACACAGTGGAGTGAAATAGAAAAGACAGGGTTGGGGCTGAGAAAAAAGAAGAAAACAGAGATAAAGGTGGGGAAAGAAGAAGGCAAAGAGGAAGTAAGAAAGAGTGAGAAACCTTTAGCCAAAATAGGAAAACAGTTGTACAGAAAGGCTGAAGTGGGGAAAAAAAGTTCTCATTCTATCCTGACCAGATTATCATAACAGCCTCCTTTCTGACCTCCCAATCTTCTACCTGTCCCCACTTTCAGGCCATATTTCACTCTGCTGCCCAGATTATCTTTTTACAGAAATGTTCAGGGCATGTCACTCCCATCCTCAAAAATCTCTAGTGGTTGCCTATCAACCTCCATATCAAACAAAACTGCAGTGAGACTACAGTAAGTGCTAAGTCATGTAAACATAAATTTTTTAGGGCGACAGTGGAATGAAGCAATATAGGAAGGAGGAAATTAATTAGGAAATGCCTTTTGGAGAAGATGGATTTTCAGGAGGGCTTTGAAAATGAGAAGAGGTAAAGGCTTGGATACTTGAAGGGGACGGGTATTAAAGAAAGGAGGAAGGGTGTGAGCAAAGATTAGGATGTGGGAGAGTAGAAAGAGGCAGTCAGAAGTAAATGGCAATACTATCACTGAGGTCTAAAGGAACAGGATGGATGCTGGTGTATTATTGACTAAAATGTGAAATTTCAATGAAGGAATTGGATGAGGAAGTTTCTGTAAAAGTAGGAAACCCAGGATATGGACTCTTTATTGCCAAAAAGGCAGCAGGAACATTTAGAAGATCTCTAGGTAGACCTCTAAGTTTTAAGTGGGGCCTATGGGTAGGATTAGAGGTAGAAGTTAATCAATCTTATTTTCTGGGAATGAAAATCACCAAAAATCATTACAGGAAAAAGAGTTTAGGCCAGGTTGAGGGAAGGGGGTGGGGAGAGTGGAGGGGGACCAGAGAAAGGAAGGGAGAATTCTGATTGCCAGAGTAGGGAACACTGGTGTGTCTGATGTATTGAAGTTCTGGACTCTCCTCTTCCCCAGAAAGTAAAGCATAGTTCTCAGGAACTTTAAAATGATAATACAATTTTCCTTAAATTTCTTCTTCTCACTTCATCACTGCCCCAGGGCTCTCACTGCCCCAGGTCTCCTTATCCCTGCTTTCAGGCTGCATGCCCCCTCTGATTCTCCGTCTCCATTCCATGTTGCACAGAGCTTGACACTTAATGACACACTCACCTGAACAAGTTTATTCTCCCAACACGCAATTCTGTGCAGAAAAAGACTTAGCTTTTCTGTTCTGGAGGGACGCAGCCAGAGCAGCAATTATAGGGACAAGGTGGTTGAGATCATCTCTCTTCAGGGGTGCCATTACAGCGTCACTTGCTGTTGTTGTGACAGTGCTTGGAGTGGGAATCTGAGATATCTCCATGGAAGGAACCAACTCCCTTCCCTGTTGGAAATCCTCTTTAAAATAGCGAAGGGGTTGGGGGAGATGGGGGGGTCAAGAAAGGAGGGGAGAGTCCTGATTGCCAGAGTAGGGAACACTGGTGTGTCTGATCTAGTAAAGTTCTGGACTCTCCTCTTTCCCAGAAAGTAAAGCATAGTTCTCAGGAACTCTAAAATGATAATTCCATTTTCCTTCAATTTCTTCTTCTTACTTCACTCTCAGCTTATCCCTACTTCCCCATGACAGTTAATGTACATTGCCTGCATTCAGTAGTATTTACTGACCACTTACTGTGTATTGAGCACTGTATTAAGCACATGAAAAGTACAATTTACTAATAAAGAGAGACAATCCCTGCCCACAATGGGCTTTATAGTCTGGGCGAGGGGGACAGACAACAAAATAAGTTAACAGCATGAATATAAATAAATAGAATTATGAATATATACATATATAACTATATAAATGTTGTGGAGCTGGGGGAGAGGGGGAAGAGCAAAGGGAGTGAGTCGAGGTGACCTGGAAGGGATGGGGAGCTGAGGAAAAGGGAGCTTAAGCTGGGAAGGCCTCATGGAGGAGGTGTACATTCAGTAAGGCTTTGAAGGGGGGAAGAATGAATGTTTGGCAGATTTGAGGAGCTCAAGGTGATTAAGTGCTTAAAAGCCAATGGTGAGGAGTTTTTGTTTGATATGGAGGTGCATAATAATTTTGGTATTCGTTAAGTGTTTACTATATGCAGAGCACTGTTCTAAGTGCTGGGGTAGATACAGAGTAATCAGGTTGTCCCACGTAAGGATCACAATTAATCCCAGTTTACAGATGAGGTAATTGAGGCACAGAGAAGTTAAGTGACTTGTCCACAGTCACACAGCTGACAAGTGGGAGAACTAGGATTCGAACCCATGAGCTCTGACTCCCAAGCCCAGGCTTTTGCCACTGAGCCACGCTGCTTCTCTGGATGGGCAACCACTGGAGTTTCTTAAGGAGTGGGAAACTTGGTCTGAATGTTTTTGAATGAAAATGATTTGAACAGCAGAATGCAGAATAGATTGCAGTGGGGAGAGACAGAGGCAGGGACGTCAGCAAGGAGGCTGACACAATAAGCAAGGCAGGGTAGGATAAGTGCTTGCAGTAATTAAATTGTAGTTTGTATGGAGAGGAAGGAGTGAATTGTGGCCATGTTGTGAAAGTAAAACCGACAGGATTTAGTGATGGTTCGAATATATGGGTGTAATGAGAGAGGGGATCCAAGAATAATGCCAAGGTTATGGGTTCGTGAGACAGAAAGGATGGTAGCGCTGTCAACAGTGATGGGAAAGTGACAGGGTTTCGGTGGGAAGAAAGAAATTCAGTTTTAGCCATATTAAGTTTGAGGCGATGGAAGGACATCCAAGTAGTGATGTAGGCAGGAGGAAATGCAAGACTGTAGAGAGGGAGAGAGATAAGGGCTGGAGCTGTAGATTTGGGTGTCATCAGCATAGAGGTGATACTTGAAACCATGTGAGTTTTCCAAGGGATTGGGTGTAGAGGGAGAAAAGAAGGGGACCCAGAACTGAACCTTGAGGGCACCCACAGTTACGCGGGAGGCAGAGGAGGAGCCCATGAAAGACTGAGAATCAGTGGCCTGAGAGATAGGAGGAGAACCAGGGGAGGACGGTGTCAGTGAAGCCAAGATTCAGCTGTTCAGCTGTTAGGAAGGGAAGAAGGGAGGGGGTAAGCATTTTGATAAGGCATGAAGGGATGGGGTCAGATGCACAGGTGAAGGCTGTGGATTTTGAGAGAAGGGAGGCGATCTCCTCCAGAGATACTGCTGGGAAAGATGGGAGAGTTGAAGAGGGGGCAGGACAGGGGAGAGACAGGGAGATGGAACAGGGAGATTTTAGGGACATTATACCTGATAGTGTCAATTTCTTAATTAAATAGGTGGCCATGTCATTAGGGGCAAAGGATGGGAGAAGCAGGAGGATGGGGGCCTGAGCAGGAAGTTAAATGTCTGGAGCAAATGGCAAGGGCAATGGGCATGGGTGACAATAAAGGTGGAGAAATAATTTTAGGCAGCAGAGGAGAGGGAAGAATTAAAGTACACAAGGATAAATTTGAAATGGATGAAGTCAGTGGGATATTTAGAAGTCCACCAGCAGCACTTTGCAGTTCGTGCACAAGAACAAAGGCGCTGGACTGTGCAGGTAATTCCAGGTTGTGGGTTAGCGGTTAGAGATCGATGAAGGGAATAAGGGAGCAAGTGAATTGAGTTCAGTAGAGTTCAGTTCACATGCCCAAGGACATTGAGATCTCTCCACCAAGGGGCTCCTAACTGGAGTGGACCTAAAACAGTCGCACAGGACGGATAACTGCCCAGGGAAACTGAAATCTCTGAGCTGAGTGGTGTCAGCAGAACCAGCTCATCTGCCATCAGAACACTGCCTATGGTCTGTCCACCAGAACTCCAATACTTAGTCCCTGATCAGCTCTCAAAATCCCAAGCTTCTCCTCAGGGAATCATGGGATTAAGCAGTTTATTGCTATTGATTACCTCACCTAATTCTTAAATTTCTCTGACCTCACCATGACCCCTCAATTCCCACCCTCCAAGCAGCCCAGCCCAGACCTCCCTCCTCCCATCCTCCAGCCAATCTCTCCCTACCCCTTGTTCAGTCCCCACCGCCTCCGCTTCCCTATCCATGTCATCCTGTTCCAGCACCACCCTTCATCCTCCTCTAACGGCCCCATCAGCTAACTCCCATCCAACCCCTCCCTACCCCTTGTTCTGTCCCCTTCCCAGCCACTATTCCCAAAGCCTCAGCCAAGCGCAGCTTGTGGAAGCCCTTCTCCAACATGGAGGAGTTTCCCTACATCCTTGACGTGTCCTGACCCAGTCACTGCTCCTCCTCACCATCACTGAAACCTGGCTCTCTCCAGATGACATGGTCTCCACTGCTGCTCTCTGTAAAGGGAGCCTCATCTTCATTCATTCATTCCCCCAGACTCTGGGAAAGGTGGAGGTGTTTGCTCCATCTCATGCCCCCAAGCTACTTTCGCACCATTCTGCCTCCTCCATCCCTGTCTTTGCCTTCCTTTAAAGCCTATATCATCCGCCTGTGACACTCATTCCAGATATGTCACAGTCATTTACTGCCCCCAGGCCCCACCTCCAACTTTCTGAACCACTTTGATCCTTTTCTCACATTCTTTCTCTCTTTCCGCATCCCTACACTGATCTACTTTAATGTCCACGTAAATGTTCCTGATGATCCTTCCACTGCCTACTTTCTACTACTCCTCAACCCCACTGATGTCCTGCTGCACCCCAGTTGACCCACTCACCAACTTGGACACGCGCTTGCTCTCATCATTGCTAGGCACTGCATAGTCTCTTCTCTCACCAACTCTGAAATACCTTTATCTGACCAAAACCTCCTCATGTGTCTTCTCTCCCACACACTTCCACCCCACAAATAATCCATGCTGTGTCCCCACAGAGCTTCCGATCTTTTGACCCCATCCAATTTTCTCAACTCATCATTCCCCATTTAGCCTCCATATCCAACCAATCTACTGATAATAACCAAACTGACCCTGTCAAAACCAACCTCCCTATTAAACTTAACTGACTTGCTCCCTGTTCCTTCACTGAACCACTAACCCACAGCCCTGGATCACCTCCACAGTCTGCTTCCTTTGCTCCTAGGCGCAAGCCACAGAACGCGGCAGGTGGAATTCTAGATATCAGGCCTACCTTGTCCTCTTCAAGATTATCTTTACATGCTTTTACTCTGCCCTTTCCTCTGGCTGGCCAAATTAGTTCTCCATCCTTATTGGCACCCATGCCCATTGCCCGTGCAAGTTGTTCCAGATGTTTAAAGCTCTCCTCTAACCCCCTGTTTCCCTGCCTTCCCTCTCTCTAGCCCTTAACCTGGCCACCTACTTTATTGAGAAAATTGACACTGTCAGGGAGATCTCCCCAAAATCTCCCCTGCACCTCCCCATTTTATCAAAACGTTAATTCATTCATTTATTCAATAGTATTTATTGAGTGCTTACTATGTGCAGAGTGCTGTACTAAGCGCTTGGAATGTACAATTCGGCAACAGATAGAGACAATCCCTGCCCAATAATGGGCTCACAGTCTAAACAGGGGAGACAACAAAGCAAAACAGAACAAAACAAAGCCAGATCATCAAGATAAATAGAATCATGGAAATTTGCACCTCATTAACAAAATCAGTGGGGTAATAAATAATATATAAATATATAATGAATAGGGTAATAAATATGCACAGTGCTGAGGGGAGGAGAAGGGGGAAGAGCAGAGGGCAGAAAAAGGGCGAATGGGGAGGGGAGGAGGATCGTAGGGAGAGAAGGGCTCAGTCTGGGAAGGTCTCCTGGAGGAGGTGAGCTCTCAGTAGGGCTTTGAAGAGGGAAGAGAGTTAGTTAGGCAGATGTGAGGAGATCAGAGGTAGGATGTGAGCCAGGGGTTGATGGCAGCATAGGCGCAAACGGGAAACCGTAAGGAGGTGAGCAGGCAGAGGAGTAGAGTGTACGTGGTGGGCAGTAGAAAGAGAGAAGAGCGGTTAGGTAGGAGAGACCAAGGTGATGGAGAGGTCTGAAGCCAAGAGTGAGTAGTTTTTGTTTTGTGCGAAGGTTGATAGGCAACCACTATAGGTTTTTGAGGTTGAGAGTGACATGCCCAGAGCGTTTCTGTAGGAAGATGATCTGGGCAGCAGAATGAAGAATAGACTGCAGTGGGGAGGGACAGAAAAATGAATTGAAGGGCATAGGTGACCCAGTAGGGAAGGGAAATAGGGTCAGAAGATAAGAGATTCATCAGGGAAGGCTTCCTGGAGAATAGGTGAATTTAGTATAGTTTGAAGATGGGGAAATGTGGCTTGTCAGATATGAAGAGTTACAGGCACCAGGGAAAAAGAAAGCAAAGTGTTGACCTTAAGAGAGATGAGATCGAAGCACAGTAAGCAGGGTGGTATTAGGGGAGTGAGGTCTGTGGGTGGGATTGTAGTGGGAAAGGAGAATGAACAGGTAGAGAGAGAGAGAGAGCTGATTGAATGCCTTAAATGACCAGCTGCTGCCTTTCAGCCAAGAAGATTTTGCTTGATGTGGAGAAGGATGGGCAACAAGCTTGTGTGACCTTGGGCAAATGACTGAACTTCTCTGTGCCTCAGTTACCTCACCTGTAAAATGGGATTGATTATAAGACCTACGTTGGACATGGACTACGTCCAACCTAACAGTCTACTATCTACTCCAGTGCTTAGTACTGTGCCTGGCACATGATAAGCACTTGATAAATTCCATTAATAATTTAAACTTAATAATCACCATTGCCTTTACTTTGCCCCCACCCTTGGATGACTGTGTCCTCTCTTTGCTGCTAAGGCGGGCAGGAGGCTCTGTCTATATTCTTGGTTGGTAAGGAAGGTGTTCCGTTTGCATTCCTGCTTTTGTGTAGCGTGCATTTTCCTTTAATCCAATTTAGTTGAATTTTCACCACTTCCAATCCATTAATCAATCAATCATTGTGCTTACCCTGTACCTTACAGTCTAGAGGTATGTGTAGTAAGTGCTAAGGGGCTGAAGATGGAGATGAATATCATGTGCTTAAAGGGCACAGATGCAATTGCATAAGGGAGAATGACTAGGGGAAATGAGATATTAGAAGGGAAAGGCTTCTTGAAGAAGAAGTGATTTTAATAGTGCTTTGAAGGTGGGGAGAATGTTAGTCTGTTGGATATGAAGGAGGAAGGAATCCCAGGCCAGAGGAAGAATATGCGTAAAGGGTCAATGGTGAGGTAGACTAGAATGAGGTACAAACAGTAAGTAGATTGGTGATAGAGGAGTAAATATTTCACACATACATTTTTATAATTTACTTTACACAATCATAACTCAGTTATTAACAATTTCACAGTCTTTAGGCAAACTTCACGATGATGAGTTTAATCATTAATAGTTATGCAATCTTAATGTGTAAGCATATACAATTATTTAGGCAAAAGCACTATGCTGAAAGCTCAGAGAGTTCAACAGAATTGGAAGACCTGATATTTATCAAGTGTTTACTGAGTGATAATGCACCTAGTAAGATCTGGTAGATACAAGATTATCAGATCAGGCATAGTCCATGTTTCCCAAAAGTCTAGCTATCTGAGAGGAAGGAAGAATAGACAGCATATCCCCTATAATGCAGGTTAAAAAACAGGGACACAGAAAAGTTAGGGGGCTTGCCCCAATTCTCCTAGCAAGCTAGTAATAGAGTCAGGATCAGAACCTGGAGATTCCTCACTCCCACTCCCATGCTGTTTTCATTAGGTCCCTCACTGTGCATCCCATGAATTGGGTTGCCAGTGGAACCTGATGGGGAAGATGGGGGGAGGTAATTGACGAAACCTAGAGGAGGTGGCTTTTGACGAAAGCTTTGAAGAAGTAGAGGAACATGGTTTGATGAAGTTGAGTTGGAGGGCTTTTCAGACTTTTCATTGGTCACAGGTCTGAGCCCTGATTTGAGGTGAGAGGCAACAGATAGTCCTCACAGACTGTACCCATTCACTTGTTCATTCAATTGCATTTACTGACTGCTTACTGTGTGTAAAGCACGGTACTGAGTGCTTGGGAGAGTACAGTACAACAACAAACACATTCCCTGTCCACAAGAAGATCACTAGTCTAGAGAGGTAGACAGGCATTATTATACACAAATAAATTAATAAATAAATTACAGATATTTACATAAGTGCTGTGGGGAGAGTGAATGAAGGGAACAAGTCAGGATGATGCAGAAGGGAATGGGATAAGAGGAAAGGAGGACTTAGTCAGGGAAGCCTTCTGGGAAGAGATTCATTCATTCAATAGTATTTATTGAGCGCTTACTATGTGCAGAGCACTGTACTAAGCGCTTGGAATGAACAAGTCGGCAACAGGTATAGACAGTCCCTGCCGTTTGACGGGCTTACAGTCTAATCGGGGGAGACGGACAGACAAGAACAATGGCAATAAATAGAGTCAAGGGGAAGAACATCTCGTAAAAACAATGGCAACTAAATAGAATCAAGGCGATGTACATTTCATTAACAAAATAAATAGGGTAATGGAAATATATACAGTTGAGCGGACGAGTACAGTGCTAAGGGGATGGGAAGGGAGAGGGGGAGGAGCAGAGGGAAATGGGGGGAAAAGAGGGTTAAGCTGCGGAGAGGTGAAGTGGGGGTGGTAGAGGGCGTAGAGGGAGAAGAGGAGCTCAGTCTGGGAAGACCTCTTGGACGAGGTGAGTTTTAAGTAGGGTTTTGAAGAGGGGAAGAGAATCAGTTTGGCGGAGGTGAGGAGGGAGGGGGTTCCAGGACCGCGGGAGGATGTGGCCCGGGGGTCGACGGCAGGATAGGCGAGACCGAGGGACGGTGAGGAGGTGGGCGGCAGAGGAGCAAAGCGTGCGGGGTGGGCGGTAGAAAGAGAGAAGGGAGGAGAGGTAGGAAGGGGCAAGGCGATGGAGAGCCTTGAAGCCTAGAGTGAGGAGTTTTTGTTTGGAGTGGAGGTTGATAGGCAACCACTGGAGTTGTTTAAGAAGGGGAGTTACATGCCCAGATCGTTTCTGCAGGAAGATGAGCCGGGCAGCGGAGTGAAGAATAGACTGGAGCGGGGCGCGAGAGGAGGAAGGGAGGTCAGAGAGAAGGCTGACACAGTAGTCTAGCCAGGATATAACGAGAGCCCCTAGCAGTAAGGTAGCTGTTTGGGTGGAGAGGAAAGGGCGGATCTTGGAGATATTGTAAAGGTGAAACCAGCAGGTCTTGGTAACGGATAGGTTGTGTGGGGTGAACGAGAGAGACGAGTCAAGGATGACACTGAAATTGCGGGCCTGAGAGATGTGTCTTCAATAAGGCTTTCAAGTTGGGGGGAGCAATTATCTGCCTGATATGAAGAGGGAGGGCCGTCCAGGCCAAAGGTAGGATGTGGGCAAGAGCTTGGCAGAAAGGTGGATGAGCTTGAGGTATAGTGAGGTTAGCTTTAGAGGAGCCAAGTGTGCGGGCTGGGTTGTAGGGTGATTGAGTACCTCAAAGCAAAAGGTGAAGAGTTTCTGGTTGGTGCGTAAGTGGATGGGCACTCATTGGAGTTCCTTGAGGAGTGGGGAAACATGGTCTGAATGTATTTCAAGGAAAATGATTCAGGCAGCAGAGTGGAGTAAGTACTGGAGTGGGGAGACATAGGAGGCAGGGAGATCAGCAAGGAGGCAGATACAATAATCAAGGCAGGATAGGATAAATGCATTAATGTGGTAGCAGTTTGGTTGAAGAGGAAGAGGTAAATATTAGTGACGTCATTTTTGAGAGTGACACTTCAGATGTCCCAAAACATCCCCCAAACGCCTCCCGCAAAGTGCACACTCTATATTCCTGCTCTCTCTGTAGGGGAGTAGGATCCCAGGATGATGGTGGAAACCAGTGAAAATTCCTCTGAGGGATTCATCCTCTTGGGTTTTTCAGACCAACCCCACCTTGAAGCTGTGCTCTTTATGTGTGTACTCTTTTTCTACCTCCTGAGTTTGTTGGGCAATATGGCCATCATGGTGGTCTCCCAACTAGATCCTCGTCTCCACATGCCCATGTACTTCTTTCTCTGCCACCTTTCCTTCCTGGACCTCTGCTTCTCCACCAGCCTGGTCTCTCAGAATCCAGTGAACCTGCGGGGGCCCAAAGAGACCATCTCCTTTGGGGACGGTGTGGTCCAGCTTTATGTCTCCCTGGCCCTAGGGTCCACAGAGTGCATTCTCCTGGCTTTGATACAGCTTTATGTCTCCCTGGCCCTAGGCTCCACAGAGTGCATTCTCCTGGCTTTGATGGCTCCAGACCTCTATGGAGCCGTCTGCCAGCCCCTGTGCTACGCAATGCTCATGCACCACAGCCTCTTCTGGCAGCTGGCAGCTGTATCCTAGCTTTGTGGGGTGGCCAACTCACTGGTTCACACCAAAATCATACTGTGTCTGCCTCAGTTTGGCCACCACCACCTGGACCACTTCATCTATGAGGCCCCAGCCCTCCTGAATGGAAGCTACCATCAGTGAACTTGTCCTCTTCACCCTCAGTATGCTTGAAGACATCGTCCCTCTAGCCTTCATCCTGATTTCCTACGGCTTCATTGCCCGGTCCATTCTGAGGGTTGGCTCCTCCGAGGGTTGGAGAAAGGCCTTCAGCACCTGCTCCTCTCACCTCTTGGTCGTGAGCATCTTTGAGGGGACCATAATCTTTATGCACCTCCATCCTGGTGGCAACTACTCCCAGGACCAAGGCAAATTTGTCTCCCTCTTCTACACCATGGTCACGCCAACCCTCAACCCCATCGTCTACACCCTGAGAAACCAAGAGGTGAAGGGAGCAATGAAGAAGCTGGTGCTGGGGGGGCTTTTCCTTAGGGAGGACAGAACCAGATTGGGGCGCCCCATGAAAAAGTCTCCTACCAGCTACAGAACAGAGGTTTTCCCTCCCTTATCCTCAGCTTTCCCTCTTTACCTCTTCCACATCAATTTCTCACTGTTCTAGATTCTCCTGACTCCATCTCCTTCCTAATGCTGTTTCCATGGTCTGGACCTCTCTCACAACTCAAATCCACTAGGCCACAATTCTCCCAGCGTTCAGAGCCATTCTCAAATACCATCTCTTCCAAGACACCTTCCTTAATTCATTATTAACATCCAACCCCTATTGGCTCAACAGCCAACTTCAGCATTTATGTTTTTATATCCATTTTCACCATCTAAGAATAGACATATTTTCAAATGTACATTAGGTATTGATTCAACTAGTGCATTCATTCTACTCCCAATTGTATCCTTACATTCCCTCCTAATCTCAGTATTTGTAAATAATTTCTGTCCGTCTCCCCCATTATACTGTAAGCCCTTTGCTGACAGGGAAATTGTGTCTTCCTTCTGATGTATTTTTCCAAGTGCTTAGTACAAGCTCTCACTAAATACCAGACCTTGACTGATCAATGGAAGGGGTGGATTAAAGAAGCTGGTGCAAACTACTGAAAAGCACTCTATACTTTCTTGTTTCTCTTAAAACTTTAACTGAGTTACGTGTCCCCTTTGTTTATAGGTGAACTCCCATAACACTTCGATTTACACCATTTATTCACCCCTCCCTTATCACCACAGCCCTTATGTACATATCCATAATTCATTTATTTGTATAAATGTGTGTCTCTCCTGCTCATTATGGGCAAGAAAGGTGTCTATAAGCTCCTTTATGTTGTTATTTCCCAAGTGCTTTGTACAGTGCTCTGCATGCAGTAAATGCTCAATGAATGAATGCATCAATTGTATTTATTGAGTGCTTACTGTGTGCAGAGTACTGTACTAAGCATTTGGGAAGAGGACAATATGATAATTATATTTATTCAATAATATTTATTGAGCACTTACTATGTGCAGAGCACTGTACTAAGCGCTTGGAATGTACAGTGCTCTGCACATGGTAAGTGCTCAATAGTATCGGCAACAGTTAGAGACAGTCCCTGCCATTTGATGGGCTTACAGTCTAATTCGGGGAGACAGGCAGACAAGAACAATGGCAATAAATAGAGTCAAGGGGAAGAACATCTCATAAAAACATTGGCAAATAAATAGAATCAAGGTGATATACATCTCATTAAACAAAATAAACAAAATAAATAGGGTGATAAAGATATATACAGTCGAGCGGACGAGTACCGTGCTGAAGGGGTGGGAAGGGAGAGGGAGAGGAGGAGAGGGAAAAGGGGGGAGAAGAGGGTTTAGCTGTGGAGAGGTGAAGGGGGAGTATAGGGAGCAGAGGGACAAAGGGGGGAGCTCAGTCTGGGAAGGCTTCTTGGAGCAGGTGAGTTTTGAATAGGGATTTGAAGAGGGGAAGAGAATTAGATTGTCTGAGGTGAGGAGGGAGGGCGTTCCAGGACCGCGGGAGGACATGGTTCAGGGGTCAATGGCTGGATAGGCGAGACCGAGGGACAGTGAGGAGGTGGGCCGCAGAGGAGCGGAGGGTGCATGGTGGGCAGTAGAAAGAGAGAAGGGAGGAGAGGTAGGAAGGGGCAAGGCGATGGAGAGCCTTGAAGCCTAGAGTGAGGAGTTTTTGTTTTGAGCGGAGGTTGATAGGCAACCACTGGAGGTGTTTGAGAAGGGGAGTTACATGCCCAGATCGTTTCTGCAGGAAGATGAGCCGGGCAGCAGAGTGAAGAATAGACTGGAGTGGGGCGAGAGAGGAGGAAGGGAGATCAGAGAGAAGGCTGACACAGTAGTCTAGCCAGGATATAACAAGAGCCTGTAGCAGTAAGGTAGCCATTTGGGTGGAGAGGAAAGGGCGGATCTTGGCGATATTGTAAAGGTGAGACCGGCAGGTCTTGGTAACGGATAGGATGTGTGGGGTGAAAGAGAGAGACTAGTCAAAGATGACACCGAGATTGCAGGCCTGAGAGACGGGAAGGATGGTCGTACCATCCATGGTGAAAGGGAAGTCTGGGAGAGGACCGGGCTTAGGAGGGAAGATGAGGAGCTCAGTCTTGCTCATGTTGAGTTTTAGGTGGCCGGCCGACATCCAGGTAGAGACATCCCAGAGGCAGGAGGAGATGCAAGCTTGAAGGGAGGGGGAGAGGACCGGGGCAGAGATGTAGATCTGCATGTCATCTGCGTAGAGATGGTAGTCAAAGCCGTGAGAGCGAATGAGTTCGCCAAGGGAGTGAGTGTAAATGGAGAACAGAAGAGGGCCAAGAACTGACCCTTGAGAAACTCCAACAGTTAAAGGATGGAAGGGGGAGGAGACGCCTGCGAAGGAGACCGAGAATTACCGGCCAGAGTGGTAAGAGGAGAACCAGGAGAGGACAGAGTCCGTGAAGCCAAGGTGTGATAATGGGTGGAGGAGGAGGGGATGGTCGACAGTGTCAAAGGTAGCAGAGAGGTCAAGGAGGTTTAGAATGGAGTAGGAGCCATTGGATTTGGCAAGAAGGAGGTCATGGGTGACGTTTGAGAGAGCAGTCTCGGTAGAGTAGAGGGGATGGAAGCCAGATTGGAGAGGGTCCAGGAGAGAATGGGAGTTAAGGAATTCTAAGCAGCGATTGTAGATTGTTCTAGGATTTTGGAAAGGAAGGGTAATAGGGAGATAGGGCGATAACTGGAAGGGGAAGTGGGGTCGAGAGTGTTTTTTTTTAGGATGGGGGAGACGTGGGCATGTTTGAAGGCAGAGGGGAAGGAGTCATTGGAGATTGAGTGGTTAAAAATAGAAGTTAAGGAAGGGAGGAGGGCAGGGGCAATGGTTTTTATAAGGTGAGCGGGAATGGGGTCCAAGGCGCAGATGGAGGGGGTGGCACTTGCGAGGAGGGAGGAGTTGTCCTCTGAGGATACTGCAGGGAAAGATGGGAAAGTAGGGGAGAGGGTTGGTGTGGGGGAGAGGAGAGAGGGAAGGGTGTTTTGGGGGAGCTCAGACCTGATTGTGTTGATTTTTGTGATGAAGTAGGTGGCCAGATCATTGGGGGTGAGGGATGGGGGAGGGGGAGGAACAGGGGGCCTAAGGAGAGAGTTAAAGGTCCAGAACATTTGGCGGGGGTGACGGGCATGGGTGTCGATGGGGGAGGAGAAGAAGTTTTGCCTGGCAGAGGAGAGGGCAGAGTTAAGGCAGGAAAGGATAACTTTGAAATGTATGAGGTCGGTTTGGTGCTTGGACTTTTGCCAGCAGCACTCAGCAGCTCGAGCATAGGAGCGTAGGAGGAGAACAGAGGAGGTGATCTAGGGCTGTGGGATAGTGGAGCAAGAGCAGCAGAGGGAAAGGGGGGTGAGAGAGTTGAGATGAGTAGAGAGGGTGGAGTTGAGAGCAGAGACCTGATCGTCAAGAGTGGGAACTTAACAGATACATTCTCTGCCTACAACAAACTTACAATCTAGAGGGAGACAAAGACACTACTAATATGAATAATTAACATATTATAAAATTCAAAGATTTATTCATAAGTGTTGCGGGGTTGGTGGTGGGTGAATATTAAATATCCAAAGGTCACAGATTCAAGTACATAGATGTCACAGAAGGGAGAGAGAGCAGGGAAATAGAGGACTTAATAGGATTGGAATATGTGACCTTTGTAATGCTTTGAAGGGGGATAGAGTGGTGGTCTGACATATATGGAGGGGGAGGGAGTTCCAGGCTAGGCGGAGGACAAAGATGGAGAGATATATGAGATAGGGGCACAGTGAATAAGCTGGCACTAGAGGAGAGGAGTGTATGGGCTGGGCTGTAGTAGGAGATGAGTGAGTTGAGATACGCTGAAGCAAGGTGATTGAGTGCTTTAAAGTCAATTGTAAGGAGATTCTGTTTGATGCAGAGGTGAATGGGCAGCCATTCAAGATTCTTGAAAAATGGAGAGTCATGAACTGATCTAGGAAGCAGGGTGATCCATGAAGAATACATGGATTGAGGTTTGGAGAGACAGGAGGCCGGGAGGTCAGTGAGGAGACAAATGGAGTAGTCAAGGTGAGATAGGATAAGTGCTTTTATCAATTTGGTAGCTGTTTGGATGGAGAGGAAAGGGTGGATTTTAGCAATGATGTGAAGGTTAAACTGACAGGATTTGGTGACAAATTGAATATTAGAGTGGAATGAGAGAGATGAGTCAAGGACATCACCAAGGCTTCTAAAATAAGGAGTGCAGTGGTGTGGTCTACAGTTATATAGGAAAGAGATGGGGGCAGAGATTTGGAGGGAAAACAAGGAGTTTAGTTTTGGACATGTTTAATTTGAGGTATCAGTGGGATATCTAAGTGGATACACCTTTGAAAGCAGGAAAAAATGAGAGATTGGATAGAAGGAGAAGAAAAGGCTGGAGCTGTAGATTGGGGAATCAACTGCATAGAGATGGTCATTGAAGCCATGGGAGCAAATGAGTTCTCCAAGGGAGAGAGTTTAGATGTAGAATAGAAGGGGACCTATAACTAAGCCTCGAGGAACCCTTACTGTCAAAGTGTGGGAAGCAGAGGAGGAGCCAGCAAAAGAGAATGAGAAGGAGTGGTCAGAGGGATAGGAAGAGAATCAAGAGAGGACAGTGTCAGTGAATCCAAGGTTGGATAAGGTTTCCAGAAGAAGAAGATGGTCTACAGTGTTAAAGACAGCTGAGCGGTCTAGAAGGATTAGGATGGATTAAATTCTGTCAGATTTTGTGAGAAGAAGGCCATTACTTATCTTGGAGAGGGCTCTTTCTGTGCAGTGAAGGGGGCAGAACCAGGATTGGAGGGGATCGAGGAGAGAATTAGAAAAGAGGAAGAGGAGACAGCAGGTGTAAAGAACTCTCTCAAGAGGTGGTGATAAATGGAAGGAGGAGGATTGGATTTTCCTTGGGGAACAGGATCTAGCCTGTGGGGCCCAGCCATCCATCTTCCCTCAGATTCCCTCCAGCAGCTTGATAGTGTGTGCTGGCAGCAGGATGGGTGAATATGAAGAGGGAGAGTATTCCAGACAAGTGACAGGACATGGTAATGCCTGTTACAGATCAGATCCCTCGAGACTGAAAACTCACTGTGGGCATGAAACATGCCTACTAACTTTGTTGCACTGTACTTTCACAAACGTTTAGTGCAGTGCTCTGTACACAATAAGAACTCGATAAATACCATTGATTGATAGGGGATTTTTAAGCTGCAGAGGTCATGCCAGCTGATCTGACCATGCCAATTGAAAGGATTATGCTGACTCTATCAGGGAGCCCTCCAAAATATGCAGACATACATTAGAAATTACCCCGATTGCCCCAGAGTAACTTTGGAGGACAGGAAACCTGTCACCAGAGCAGAACCGAGGAGGGGAATCGAACACTGAAGAGGTAAAGGGGAATAGGGAGCGGTAGTGTTGCCTAGTGGATAAAGCCTCAGCCTGGGAGTCAGAAGGACCTGGGTTCCAATCTGTCTCTGCCACTTTCATCCCTTCATTCAATCATATTTATTGACTGCTTACTGTGTGCAGAGCACCCTACTAAGTGCTTGGGACAGTACAATACAACAATAAACCGACATATTCTCTGTCCACAACGAGCTTACAGTCTAGAGCTGGGGAGACAGACATGAATATAAATAAATAAATTATAGATATGTACAGAAGTGTTGTGGGGCTGGCTGGGGGGGAGGGCGGCTGAACAAAGAGAGCAAGTCAGCTGATGCAGAAGGAAGTGGGAGAAGAGGAAAAGGAGGCTTTGTCAGGGATGGCCTGTTGGAGGAGATTTGCCTTCATTAAGGCTTTTAATAATAATGTTGGCATGTGTTAAGCGATTACTATGTGCCAAACACTGTTCTAAGGGCTGGGGTAGATACAAGGTAATCAGATTGTCCCATGTAGGGTTCACAGTATTCATCCCCATTTTACAGATGAGGTAACTGAGGCACAGAAAATTAAGTGACTTTAAGAGGGCAAGAGTAATTGTCTGCCGGATTTGAGGAGGGAGGGCATTCCAGGCCACAGACAAGATGTGGGTGAGATGTCAAAGGCAAGAAAGATGAGAATGAGGCACAGTGAGAAGGTTAGCATTAGAAGAGAGAAGTGTGTGGCTAGTCTGTAATAGGAGAGTAGTGAGGTGAGGTAGGAGGGGGACACGTGATTGAGTGCTTTAAAACCAATGATGAGGAGCTTTTTTTTAATGAGGCGGGTGGATGGGCAACCACTAGAGCTTTTTGAGGTCACATTCATCTGCTGTGTGACCTTGAGGCACTTCTGTGTGCCTCAGTTAACTCATCTGTAAAATAGGGATTAAGACTGTGAGTCTATGTGGAACATGGAGTGTGTCCAACCCAATTAGCCTCTATCTACCCCAGCGCTTAGACCAGTGACTCGCCCATATTCATTCATTCATTCATTCAATAGTATTTATTGAGCGCTTACTATGTGCAGAGCACTGTACTAAGCGCTTGGGATGAACAGGTCGGCAACAGATAGAGACAGTCCCTGCCGTTTGACGGGCTCACAGTCTAATCGGGGGAGACGGACAGACAAGAACAATGGCACTAAACAGCGTCAAGGGGAAGAACATCTCGTAAAAACAATGGCAACTAAATAGAATCAAGGCGATGTACAATTCATTAACAAAATAAATAGGGTAACGAAAATATATACAGTTGAGCGGACGAGTACAGTGCTGTGGGGATGGGAAGGGAGAGGTGGAGGAGCAGAGGGAAAAGGGGAAAATGAGGCTTTAGCTGCGGAGACGTAAAGGGGGGATGGCAGAGGGAGTAGAGGGGGAAGAGGAGCTCAGTCTGGGAAGGCCTCTTGGAGGAGGTGATTTTTAAGTAAGGTTTTGAAGAGGGAAAGAGAATCAGTTTGGCGGAGGTGAGGAGGGAGGGCGTTCCAGGACCGCGGGAGGACGTGACCCAGGGGTCGACGGCGGGATAGGCGAGACCGAGGGACGGTGAGGAGGTGGGCGGCAGAGGAGCGGAGCGTGCGGGGTGGGCGGTAGAAAGAGAGAAGGGAGGAGAGGTAGGAAGGGGCAAGGTGATGGAGAGCCTTGAAGCCTAGAGTGAGGAGTTTTTGTTTGGAGCGGAGGTCGATAGGCAACCACTGGAGTTGTTTAAGAAGGGGAGTGACAGGCCCAGATCGTTTCTGCAGGAAGATGAGCCGGGCAGCGGAGTGAAGAATAGACCGGAGCGGGGCGAGAGAGGAGGAAGGGAGGTCAGAGAGAAGGCTGACACAGTAGTCTAGCCGGGATATAACGAGAGCCCGTAATAGTAAGGTAGCCGTTTGGGTGGAGAGGAAAGGGCGGATCTTGGCGATATTGTAGAGGTGAAACCGGCAGGTCTTGGTAACGGATAGGATGTGTGGGGTGAACGAGAGGGACGAGTCAAGGATGACACCGAGATTGCGGGCCTGCGGGACGGGAAGGATGGTCGTGCCATCCACGGTGATGGAGAAGTCTGGGAGCGGACCGGGCTTGGGAGGGAAGATGAGGAGCTCAGTCTTGCTCATGTTGAGTTTTAGGTGGCGGGCCGACATCCAGGTGGAGACGTCCCGGAGGCAGGAGGAGATGCGAGCCTGAAGGGAGGGGGAGAGGACAGGGGCGGAGATGTAAGCACTTAACAAATACCATAAAAATGGGACATCCCCTGGATCCATTAGATTGATGGGGACACTGGCAGTGGGTGCTCGGTGGAATGTCCAAGCTCCAATTGACCTGCTTCAAGTATACAGCACTGCATCAGATCTCTGGGATTTTGTTTCACTCTTTAATTAACTATGTTGGGATGCTGAGACTGGAAAGGGGTTGTGGAGTTTTGTAGGTTCGCTTCCAAAGATCCTGGTAGGTTGTTGACTTGTCGGCAACAAGTTCCTTTCTCTCAATCTCTCTAGCTTTCCCTTTCAAATTAACTCCCAGCTATCTCCCATTTCTCCCACCCTAACTAGCTCCCTTCCTTTTCATCAGCTTTCTCCCACTTATCTGCTTCCTCAGCCCCCTCTACCTCTGTTCCCGATAAATCCCTCCAATTAATCAGTCAATCAATGGCATTTATTGAGCAAATATTGCATGCAGAGCACTGTACTAAGGTCTTGGAAGAGGATAGACACACGGCCCTTCACTTTCTATGGCTCCTGCTTTTTCTCTTCCCTTCCCAGTGTTCACTCCACTACTCCTTCAAATCCTATCCTTTGGTGCTCCATCTCCAAAGCTGCACCCTAGGTTCTACCCACCTCAGTTAGTAGCTTTAGTGCCCAGGGTTCCAGCTACAGAGGAGAAGATGGAGATGTCTCCAGAGAACATAGAGGGGGAATGAGCTCGAGGGTTTGAATCTAGTTGACAGAGGACAGTGAAATCTTAATCCAACTCGGCTAAAATTCTGTTCCCAGAAGGCATCTGAACCCCATGAGGCTCTGAGCCCATTTCAGCAAGTCCATATAGAGACTGCTAGAGTTGGATATCCAGACCTGAGTGAGGGGCCGTCAATGGGAGATTGGACAGGAGGCCACATTTCTTTCAAACATGCTCATATCTCCCCATCCTAAAAAAAAAAAAACCTCCCTCCACCCCATGCTGCCTCTTGTTATTGCCCCATCTCCCTCCTACCATTCCTCTCCAAACTCCTTGAGCAAGTTACCTACACCAGCTGCCTCAAACTCCTTCCTTCCAATTCGTTCCTGGACCCCTTCTGATCTGACTTCTGTCCCCTTCACCCTACAGAAACTGCCCTGTCGAATGTCAAAACTCATCTCCTCCTTGCTAAATCCAACTGTATTCTCCAACCAAATCCTCCTCCACCTCTCTGTTGCCTTTGGCATTCTCGACCACCCATCCTCGCCTGGAAACATTATCCAAACTTGGCTTCACTGACACTGCTCCCTTCTTGTTCTCCTATTTCTCTGACCACTCATTCTCCATTCTTTCGTGGACTCCTCTTCTGCCTCCTACCACCTAACTCTGGGGGTACCTCACATCCAAACTGCTACCTTGTTAATCCAAGGATTTATCTTATCCCACCTTGATTACTCTATCATTTTCCTTGCTGACCTTCCTGCCTCCTGTCTCTCCCAACTTTAGTCTGTATTTCAGCCTGCTGCTATGTCCCAATAAACCGAATTAGCGATGGGGCAAGGCCTTGTTACTCAGCTTTAGCGATAGAACAAACCACAATATTCAGTGTCACCATAAAATAAGTTATCATGCACAAAACATTAATCATAAAAGATCCTGCTACCATTAAGCCCTCCAACCCAGGAAGAATGAGATCCCTGACACCATTTAAGCCTTCTAACCCAGGATGATTATACTCCATTAACATCCAGTCTAAGTATGGCCGAGACCAGCGCAGGTATCTCCGACTATGAGGTCTCCTCCAGTCCAGGCTGTCTCTTTCATCCTTTTAGATAACAGTGAGCAGTAGCTACAGGTGTTTCCTCCACCTTTTTAAATTAATACTTATACTTCTTGACCTTATCTTATCTTCTTATCTCCTTTTCTTCCTAGACAAACCCTGTTTTCTCTCCTGACCTCCTCACTGTCCCATCACTGTAAATGGCACCACCATTCTTCCTGTCTCACAAGCCTATGAGCTTAGCTTTATACTTCACTGCTCTCTGTCATTAAACCCACATACTCAATTCCTCACCAAATCCTGTCGGTCCCACCTAAAACCTAAAATATGCCTTTTCTTCTCCATCCAAACTGGAATATGTTATTCATTTATTCATTCATTCATAATTATTGGGCGCTCACAGTATGCAGATCACTAAGAGTATTAAGCGCTTGGGAAGTACAATTCAGCAGTAGAGACAATCCCTGCCCATAGTGGGGCCTAGAGTCTAGAAGTGGGAAGACAGACATCAAAACAAGTAAACAGGCATCCACATAAATAAATAGAAATGTATATATACACACAAGTGCTGTGGGAAGGGGGTGGAGGGAGATCAGAGATAGCGAGTTGGTGGGGCATGGAGGGGAGGGGGAGCTGTGGAAAAGGGGGCCTTAGTCGGGGAAGACCTCATGGAGGAGGTGAGCCTTCTGTAGGGCTTTGAAGGGGGAAAACTTTATTGTTTGGCAGATTTGAGGAGGGAGGGTGTTCCAGGCCAGAGATAGGACATGGGCCAAAGGGGGTTGAAGGCGAGACAGGTGAGAAAGAGGCACAGTGAGAAGGTTAGCACTAGAATCACTCATCCTATCCCACCTGAACTACTGCAACAGCCTCTTGCTGTTCTCACAGACTCCTGTTGTCTCCCCACTCCAGTCCATATAATAATAATGTTGGTATTTGTTAAGTGCTTACTATGTGCAGAGCACTGTTCTAAATGCTGGGGTAGATACAAGGTAAACAGGTTATCCCACGTGAGGCTCACAGTTAATCTCCATTTTACAGATGAGGTAACTGAGGTACCGAGAAATCAAGTGACTTGCCCACAGTCACACAGCTGACAAGTGGCAGAGCTGGGATTCAAACCCATGACCTCTGACTCCAAAGCCCGTGTTCTTTCCACTGAGCCACGCTGCTTCTCTATAATAATGTTGGTATTTGTTAGGCGCTTACTATGTGCAGAGCACTGTTCTAAGCGCTGGGGTAGACACAGGATAATCAGGTTGTCCCACGTGAGGCTCACAGTCTTAATCCCCATTTTACAGATGAGTCAACTGAGGCACAGAGAAGTTAAGTGACTTGCCCACAGTCACACAGCTGACAAGTGGCAGAGCTGGGATTCGAACTCATGACCTCTGACTCCCAAGCCCGGGCTATTTCCACTGAGCCATGCTGCTTATATTTCACTCTGCTGCCTAGATCGCTTTACACAAAAACTTTCAGGATATCTCATCCCACTCCCCCAAAACTCCAGTGGTAGCCCATCCACTTCAGCATAAAACAAAGCTCTTCACAATGGCTTTAAAACACTCCACCACCTGCCCCTCCTACCTCACCTCACGTCTCCTTCTACAACTCAGCCCGCACACACAACTCCTCTTGTGCTGCCTTCTCACTGTGCCTCGATTTCACCTATCTTGCCACTGACTCCTAGCCCAGGTTCTACCTCTGGCCTGGAACACCCTCCCTCTTCAAAACTGATTTACCCTCTCCCCTTTCAAAGCTTTATTAAAAGTACATGTCCTGCAAGAGGCCTTTCCAGACTAAGCCCCACCTTTCTTTATCTCCCACTCCCTTCTGAATCACCTTGACGTGTTCCCTTTCATCTTCCTTGTTCCCAACCCCACAGCACTTATGTACATATCTTTAATTTTATTTAGTTTTATTGATGTTTGTCTCCTCCACTCTAGACTGTAAGCTCATTACAGGCAGGGAATGTGACTGTTTACTGTTATATTGCACTCTCCCAAGTGCTTAGTACATGGCTCTACACACAGTAAGTGCTCAAAAAGTATTATGAATGAATGAATGACCATTACATTATGCTTCTTCTGCCTAATTATCCTAATCTATCAATTACAGTTCCTTCATATTCTGTTCTTAGAAGGTGTCACACCTAAGGACCTTATGAGTGTGTCAACATTTGGTCTTTTCTTGAAGCTTATCTGTCTAGCTGGTTGCAATCACAGGAAGCGACATGCCAAAAGGCATTAAGCTTAAAAGGGTGTTTACTCAAAGTGCAAACTGCACCCTTTAGCTGCCCAGATCATTTTTCTAAAAAAAAAAGTAAAATAAATTCATTCCATGTTTCTCTCCTCAGGAAACTCCAGTGGTTTGCCATCCACCTCAGCATCAAATGAATACTCCTTACCAAAGACTTTAAGGCAGTCAATCGCTTTGCCCCCTCCTACCTTACCTTGATACTCTCCTAATACAACCCAGCCCACACACTTTAGTCCTCTAATGCCAGTCTACTCCCTGTACCTGGATCTCTTCTATCTCACCTCTGACCTCTCTCCCACATCGTGCCTCTGGCCTGGAACACCCTAAAATCCAACAGACAATTATCATCCCCAATTCAAAGCCTTATTGAAGGCACATCTCCTCCAAGAAGTCTTCCCTGACTAAGCCTCCATTTCCCTTTATCCCACTCCCTTCTCCATAGCCCTCACCTTGCTTCCTTTATTCATCACTCATCAGCACCCCACAGCCCCACAACACTTATGTACATATCGATCATGAATTTATTTATGGGTCTGCTATATTGTTGTGTGGTACTCTTTCAAGAGCTTAGTAACGTGTCCTGCACACGGTAAATGCCCAATAAGTGATTGATTGATTGAGGCCCTAGCTGTCATAAAGTATTTACAGCAAGACCTGGGGGAGTCGAGCAGTAGGACATGGACTGTGCATTTCTACGGGAAGTGTTTGTGAGGGGTGAAGCTTCCCTGAGAGTAGCACAGGAGTCCATTCATAATTATCCCCATGTGGACTCCTCACCAAGCAGAGGTTGGATTTTTTTATCCTGATTAGTCCCTCTGCCTCCATGTAGGCTGCTATGAATTCCTGCTCCAAAAGAGGAAACCCAGAAACTGGACTATGACAGCATTGCTTCAGAAAACCAAGGTCCAAGGCCATGACTGCGACCATGATCCCCCAGAATAAGAAGAATCTAGACCCTGATCAGCACAAGTTGTACTCGGAAGTGAAGTTGGAGACTTATAGAAACTCACTTTCCTGGGATGTTTGGGTCCAGACCTGGGAATCCAGAACCTCATTCCCAGCAAGATCTGGAAGCCAACAACAACTTTTCCAGGCAAAAGAGTATAAGAGAAGCTGTGACAATATGGTTGGAAAGGCTATGTCTTGAAGCGTGTGCATGATTGTGTGTGTGTGTGTGTGTGTGTGTGTGTGTGTGTGTGTGTGTGCGCATACTGGGAGGGGAGCCAAATGACTATCCCTCCCAAATTTACTGTACAACCTACTATTCTGCCTTAGATTACTGATGGTACCACTCGCAGAGAGGTGGAATGTAAACAGCCATAAATTTATTCCAAGTAGGGAATCTTTAATACTACTCAGTCAATCAATTCTATTTATAGAGCTCTTTCTGTGTGCAGAGCACTATACTAACTGCTTGGGAGATTCCAACAGAAAAATATACCAGATGCCTTCCCTGCCCATAATGAGATTACCATCTAAAGGTGGGCAGGGTAATGTAAATCGTTGCCAGTGATCTTCCTTCCAAGCAGTGTGTCCCACCTAAAGACTACTCATGAAAACATCTCCAGTCTGTATTTCAGTCTTCTTTTTCTCTGGCTCCCGCTTTTTCCTTTCCCTTCCCATTGGTCCCTCCACTACCCCTTCAAATCCTATCCTTTGGTGCTCCATCACCAATCCTGCACCCTAAGTTCTACACAACTCAGGTAGTAGCTTTAGTGCCCAGGGTCCCAGCTACAGAGAAGAAGATGGAGATGGCTCCAGAGAACAGAGAGGAGGAATGGGTTTGAGGGATTGAATCTAGTTGACAGAAGGACAGTGAAATCTTAATCCAACGCTGCTAATAGTTCTGTTCCTAGAAGGCATCTGGGCCCCATGAGGCTCTGAACCCATTTCAGCAAGTCCATATAGAGAATCAGTCCATTATCTGCTGGAGTTGGATATTCAGATCTGGGTGAGGGACCTTCAGTGGGACATTGGACAGGAGGCCACATTTCTTTCAAACATGCTCATATATCTCCATCCTAAAAAAAACAACACCTCCGTTCACCTCATGCTGCCTCCTGTTATTGCCCCATCTCCCTCCTACCATTCCTCTCCAAACTCCTTGAGCAAGTTGCCTATACCTGCTGCCTCAGGCTCCTCCCTTCCAATTCTTCCCTTGACCTCCTCTGATCTGACTTCTGTCCCCTTCACCCTACAGAAACTGCCCTGTCGAATGTCAAAACTCATCTCCTCCTTGCTAAATCCAACCGTATTCTCCACCCAAATCCTCCTCCACCTCTCTGTTGCCTTTGACATTCTCGACCACCCATCCTCGCCTGGAAACATTATCCAACTTTGGCTTCAATGATACTATTCCCTCTTGTTCTCCTCCTATTTCTCTGACCACTTATTCTCCGTTCTTTTGTGGACTCCTCTTCTGCCTCCCACCACCTAAATCTGGGGGTACCTCACATCCAAACTGCTACCATGTTAATCCAAGGATTTATTTCATCCCACCTTGATTACTCTATCATTTTCTTTGCTGACCTTCCTGCCTCCTGTCTCTCCCAACTCCAGTCGGTATTTCAGCCTGCTGCTATGTCCCAATAAACCAAATTAGGGATGGGGCAAGGCCTCGTGACTCAGCTTTAGTGATAGAACAAACCACAATATTCAGTGTTACCATTAAATATGTTGATTATCATGCACAAAACATTAATCATAAAAGATCCCACTACCATTAAGCCCTCCAACCCAGGAAGGATGAGATTCCTGACACCTTTTAAGACTTCCAACCCAGGATGATTATTCTCCATTAGCATTCAGTCTGAGTATGGCCAAGACCAGCTCAGGTATCTCTGACTACAAGGTCTCCTCCAGCCCAGACTGTCTCTTTCATCCCTTCAGATAACAGTGAGCAGTAGCTACAGGAATTTCCTCCAGCCTTTTAAATTAAGTATTATACTTCTTGACCTTGTCTTATTTTATCTTCTATCTTCCCACTCAAACCCTGTTCTCCCCCTGATTCCCTGACTGTCCCATTACTGTAGATTGACACCACCATCCTTCCTGTCTCACAAGCCTATAACCTTGGCATTATTCTTGACTCCTCTCTGTCATTCAACTCACATATTCAATCCATCACCAAATCCTGTCGGTCCCACCTTCACAACATAGCTAAAATATACCTTTTCCTCTTCCTCCAAACAGCTAACATGTTATCCATTCATTCATTCAATGATATTTTTTGAGTGCTTACTGTGTTCAAAGTACTAAGCTCTTGGAAAGTACAATTCAGCAATAGAGACAATCCCTGCCCATAGCAGGCCTAGAGTATAGAAGGGGGAAGACAGACATCGAAACAAGTAAACAGGCATCCACATAAATAAATAGAATTATAGATACAAATGGTATCTATATTTGCATATATATATATACACAAGTGCTGTGGGAAGGGGGTGGAGGGAGATCAGAGATAGAGAGTTGAGGGAAAAGCTTTACTGTTTGGCAGATTTGAGGAGGGAGGGTGTTCCAGGCCAGAGATAGGACATGGGCCAGGGGTTGAAGGCGGGACAAGTGAGAAAGAGGCACAGTGAGAAGGTTAGCACCAGAATCACTCATTGTAATCCACCTGCATCAGTCTCCTTGATCCCCCAGAATAAGAAGAATCTGGACCCTGATCAGCACAAGTTGTACTCGGATTTGAAGTTGGAGACTAATAGAAACTACTTCCCTGGGATGTTCGGTCCCCAGACCTGGGAATCCAGAACCTCATTCCCAGCAAGATCTGGAAGCCAACAACAACCTTTCTAGGCAAAAGAGTGCAAAAGAAGCTGTGGCAATATGGTTGGAAAGGCTATGTCTTGGAGTGGGTGCATGAGTGTATGTGTGTGTGTGTGTGTATGTGTGTGCATACTGGGAGGGGAGCTAAAAGACTGTCCCTGCCAAATTTACTGTTCAACCTACTATTCTGCCTTAGATTACTGATGGTACCACTCCCAGAGAGGTGGAGTGTAGAACACAGTAAGAAATTTATTCCAAGTTTGGAATCTTTAATCCATCATATTTATAGAATGCTTTCTGTGTGCAGAGCACTATACTAACTGCTTGGGAGATTCCAACAGAAAAATATACCAGATGCCTTCCCTGCCCATAATGAACTTACTGTCCAAAGATGTGCAGGGTAACGAAAATCATTTCCAGTGATCCGCCTTCCAAGCGTTGAGTCCCTCCTGAAGACTACTCATGAAAACATTTGGGACTTTCTATTGGCTCAGCAACACCTCCTTGACCACTAAGGGTTTGAGTTTCCCAAAGGGTTGACTTACTCCTTCCTGGGAGTCCTACGCAAGTGGTTGCTGGTCAAGGTATTGAGCCTGGGGTACTTACCTATTCATTTGCATAAGCCTGCCCCCCACTGACGTGGTCGGCTCCCCTTGGTCGCCCTCAAAATCCAAACACTCATTAGTTCCTGTGTTGTCTCTTGGGTTCCGTGACTTTTCATTGGCAGTTGAACAGGAAGTTACCATCCCTCTGTCTCCATTCCCTGGTACCCATTCATCACTCTTAGTCCCTCTTCCAATGGTCTGTTGATCTTTACCTGTGGCCCTACCCACCATGTTGGAACCTCGTGGCCTTGGCGGGGTGGCATCCCCAACATATCAGGGTGTTGGGGAACAGTCAATACCAAGATGTGATAAGGAGGGGGTTGGAGGTGTTCAACAGCTCCAGAAGGTGCTGCAAGTTGCATTCCAGAACAGGGACTGGGGGAAGCATCATGGTCTGTGGAATCAAGGTGTCTGCGGGAAGGGAGTAGCAGTCCTGGGCTCCTGCAGCTAATTCAACAGTAAGCCGGGCCTGCTGCAAGTGGGCACTGAGGCACATGCAGAGGTGTTGCATAATGGCAGTGCACTTGACCTTTGGTGTGCACCCCAGGAGAGAGGGAGTGGGAAGAGGAGGAGCGGTACCAGCTTCACAGTGGTAACAGCTCAGCGTCCCCTCTCTGCACTGTGAGGCTCACCTCAGATCATGAGGAAAACAACACGGCTTAAATCTCCCTTCCTACACTGCAGAGCTCAACCCAGAATGCAGTTTGGAGCTGGGGAGGGGAAGGGACACCTTGAGGTAGCAGCAGCTCTATATGGGGAACTCCATGGTAGAAGCAGCCCGGGCCTTACCTTTCTTCCCTAGCCTGAGGAGGGCAAGGGTAACTACTGTTAAATTACCTGTTCTATCCTTGGTCTTTCTCCTGCTCCTTTAGTTCATAAAGCAATTGTCTGTATGTCTCCTTCTTCAGATGGCAACCTTCTTGAAGGCAGGGAATGTGTGTCTTGTTTCTACTGTAATCTAAAGAGTTTGCAGTGCTTCCTCCTTAATAAGGCTTTGACACATACCATTGATTGGTTGTTTGATGGTAGAGGGAGAGGAGAGAAAGATAGGATATTGTGGTATCTATGCTTATGTGCTTTGTGGATATGTGTAACCCTGCTGTTACAAACTACAATCTCCAGTCATTGTCAATCAATAACATTTAATGAGCGCTTACTCTGTGCAGAGCCCTGTATTAAGCACTTGGGAGTGCACAGTGAAACAGAATTAGCAGACACATTTCCTGCCCATAATCAGTTTACAATCTAGAGGAGGAGACAGATGTCTAAGAGGATGGGGCTCAGATTAGAGGACTCAAATTAAGCAAGTCAGGTTAGAAGACCTCTCTCCACAACCGTTCACCATTTTTGCCAAATTCACTGCCACACCAGTTTTGTCCTCCTATTTTGGACTGTTTTGACCTCATGTGAGACAGGCACTGTGTCCGACCTGATGATCCTGTATCCACCCAAGAGCTTAGTACAGTGTCTTGCACAGAGTAAATACTTAACAAATACCACGCTTATTACTTTTACTATCTGAATTGCAAAAAGCTGCTTCTCCACCTTGCCTATCAAGTTCGCAAAATTGTCCAAGCCCCAGTTCAGGTTGCCAAACCCAATATGGTCCCTGAAAAACCAATTAAGCAGATGAGGCATGGAGCCTATAATCAACTTCCTACAGTTCTGCAATGAGTATCTGACAGAGGAGTCAGCCTCCCTCTCATCTGGGAACACCCCAGTGCTTCATCTTCTGCAACACCAAAAAGGGGAATGCAAGGGCCCCGAGGTTTCAGTCTCCTGGAACAAATTTCTCCTTCTAATATAATACTCCCTTTGTGCCTGTGCTAATGAAGGGTGGTGGGGTCACTTGGTCTCTCCTGAAGAATTCGGTCTGCATTCAGACGCTCCCCAACTCAGTTCCTTCATCTAGAAGATGGAAATTAAATACATATTCTCGCTCCCACTTAAACTGTAAGCCTTAATGGGAGAAGGACTGTGTCCAAACCAATCATCTTGTATTTACCTCAGCACTTAATACAGTTCTTGGCTCCTAGTGAGGCTTTAACAAATATCAAAACTATTATGATCATATGCTTAAAACATCAAAAGTCAAGTTTGTTAATGCTACTTGTTTGGGATTAGCTGATTTCTGATTTCACCTCTTGAGCCATAAATTCAATCCATATCTTGTCTTATCCTGTTTTATGGTGTCAAATCGTCTCTGACCAATAGCCACACCATGGACACCTCTCTCCCAGAACACCCCACCTCCATCTGCAATTATCCATAGAGTTTTCTCGGTAAAAATATGGAAGTCCTTCCTTCCATGCAGTAAACTCGAATCTCTGCCCTCAACTATCTCCCATGCGACTGCTGTCCAGCACAGGTGAGTTTTGACTTGTAGCAGCTTGCACTCCACTTACTAGCCACTGCCCAAGCTAGGAATGGAATGGACAGGCCTCTGCTTGACTCTCCCTTCCGTAGCTGAAATTGTCAGGCTCCTGGAAACTCTCCAGGTGCAACTAGAAAATTTAAAATACAATTATCTCTGTGGTCCCTGACTGAACATATTATTCTGTATTTACCCCAGCATTTAGTACAGTACTTGGCATATAAAAACACTGATGTGTCATAACTGAGTAATTTAATTAAAATACTTTTTTTTAGCTCTTTTCTAATACAAACATGCTGTGTATCTTGTATTCTGGAAGTCCCTGTCCATTTGGGGACCATGTTACCTTAAGGAGGGTTAGGATTCAAAAGCTCCTCTCTCAAACCAGCTCCCAGCTTGTTCCTTAATTTCCACATCTATAAAATAGGGATTAATTTCAATTCAATTCTTTAGACCGTGAGCCCCACGTAAGAGAATATTAAGAGAATATTTTCTATCTATCCTAGTGCTTAGAGCAGTGCTTGGCACAAAGGTGGTGCTTGGCAAGCATTGTTAGTATTATTGTAATTTCAATTAGTATTATTTACTTAGTATTACTGTAATTTGAAATCTTGGTCATTTCAGAGTTCTCTAGCTGGAAGTCTTATTACAGTCTTATTACTTCCCTGTTGTAGTATGAAAGAAGTGCACCCTAAAGCCATCCTGAGGGGAGTGCTCTAGCAGGTTTCCTGACTTTGCCACTTGCTCCACAGTTGTTGCATTCCCCATCCAGATGTCTATAAGTGATCCATTCAGCCAGTCAGTCGCATTTAATGAGCACTTACCAAGAGTAGAGCACTACACTAAGCACTTAGGAGAGTACAATATAACAACAAATAGTCACATTCCCTGCCCACAACAACCTTACAGCCTGGAGGGAGAGACAGGCATTAATATAAATAAATGAATTATGGATATGTACCTAAGGGCTGTGGGACTTGCATGGGTGGAGAGATGGATGAATAAAGGGAGTAAGTTCAGGTACCACACCCAAGACACAGCGTGCAATGGTGGGAGCCAAGGTGGAGGGAGGCTTGAAATTTCAAATAAAAACACTGCTCATAAAGACTTCCAGGGTCATATTAGGACTGAATAGGGGAAAGCCCAGCTGAAAAATGGACTTCATGCTTTAACTCTACCCTTTCAATCCAATCGTATTTATTGAGTGCTTACTATGTACAGAGCACTGTACTAAACGCTTGGAAAGTACAATTCAGCAACAAATAGAGACAATCCCTGCCCACATGGGCTCACAGTCTAGAAGGGGGGAGACAGACATCAAAACTAATAAAGAGGCATCAATAGCATCAATAGAATTATAGACATATACTCATCATTAATATAAATCAATACAATTATAAATTAGTACAAATATACACCAGTGCTGTGTGGGAGGAGGGGAGTAGAGCAAATGGAGCGAGTTGGGGTGATGGAGAGGGGTGGGGGAGCAGAGGAAAAGGGGGGCTTAGCCTCCTCTGCCTGCCAAAATTATTTCTCCATCCTTATTTAACTTCAATGCCCATTGCCCTCACCAGTTTAGAATAAACATGTCTAAAACAGAACTTCTTATCTTCTCACCTAAACCCTGTCTACCTCCTGACTTTTGCATGACTGTAGACAGCACCACCAACCTTTCTGCCTCATAAGCCCTGGCAGTATCCTTGACTCTTCTCTCTCACTCAGCTAACGTATTTATTCCTTCACTATATCCTGTGGGTTCGACCTTCACAACATTGCTAAAATCTGCCCTATCCTCTCCAAACAAACAGCTACCAACGTTAATCCAATTACTTATTTTATCCCTCCTCAAATACTGTATCAGTCTCCTTGCTGACCTTCGCTGCCTCCTGCCTCTTCCCAGCTCCAGTCCAAACTTCACTCGGCTGCTTGGGTCATTTTTCTGTAAAAAAGTTCTTGCCATGTTTCCCATTCCTCAAGAAACTCCAGTGGTTGCCTATCCACGTCCGCCTCAAACAGAAATGCCTCACTATTGACTTTAAAGCAATCGATTACCTTGCCCCCTCCTACCTCACTTCACTTCTCTTCTTCTACAATCCAACCCGCACACTTTGCTTCTCTAATGTTAGAGAAGCAGTGTGGCTCAGTGAAAAGAGCGCAGGCTTGAGAGTCAGAGGTCACGGGTTCTAATGCTGGCTCCACCACTAGTCAGCTGTGTGACCTTGGGCAAGTCACTTAACTTCTCTGTGCCTCAGTTACCTCATCTGTCAAATGGGGATTAAAACTGTGAGCCCCACATGGGACAACCTAATCACCTTGTATCCCCCAGTGTTAAGAGCAGTGCTTTGCACATAGTAAGCGCTTAACAAATACCACAATTATTATTATTAATGCTAACCTTCTCACTGTATTTCAATCTCATCTGTCTCACCACTGACCTCTCGGCCTCATCCTGCCTCTGGCCTGGAATGCCCTCCTTCCTCATAGCTGGTCGATAATTTCTCTCCCCACTTTCAAAGTCTTATTACAGGCACATCTTTATAAAAGGCCTTTCCTGGCTAAGCCCTCTTTTCCTCTTTTCCCACTCCCTTCTGCATCACCCTGACTTGCTCCCCTTATTCACCACCCATCCCAGCCCCACAGCATTGATATGCATATCTGTAATGGATTTACATGAATGCCTGTCTCTCCCTCTAGGCTCTAAGCTCATAGTGGGCAGGGAATGTGTCTGTTTGTCGTGGTACTGTATTCTCCCAAACACTGGGTACAGTGCTCTGCACACAGTAAGTGCTCAAAAAGTACAGTTGACTGTCTGACTGACAGTTGTTTCAGTCCACTGCTTCCCCTGTCTCTTGCCCTAAATGACCTGGCCATATATTTTATTGAGAAAATTGAAACAATTAGATGTGATCTTCCTAAAACCTACCCTGCTCCTCTCCTGTGCCAGTCCTCTCCTGCCCCTTCTTCAACTATCCCATCTTTCCCAGAAGTAACTCAAGAAGAGATCTCCTACCTGGTCTCAAAATCCCCTCCAACCCTATCTCTTTGCAGTTTATCAAAGCACCTGCAACCTCCTTTCTTCTTTCTCTGTCTACCGCCATCAACTTTTATCTCCCCAGTGACTTTTTCCCCACTGCTTTCCAACAGGCTTGTGTCTCCCCATCCTAAGAAACCTTCCCTTGACCCCACAGCTCCTTCCAGGTATCACCTCCTCTTCCTCCTACCGTTTCTTGCCAAACTCCTTGAGCGAGTTGTCTACAGTTGCTGCCTCCATTTCTATTTTCTCTCCTCAAAATTGTTTTCCTTTTTTATTTTTTTTTAAGGAAAAATGGAAAAATAATTCCATGTTAGATTTTTCTTGTCTCTTGCCTGATTGAGCCCAGGCGGGTGGGCTTTTCCTCCATCCTTATTGGCCTTGGATGGCCCTGTGTCCAGCCAGAGCCAACCCTGCCAAGGACTGGGATGCAACTAACCACCAACTTGATGTACACACAGGGCCCACATAGGAGTGGGCACCAGGTCACCATCAGATTGCCTCAGATGATTCCAAGGGGAAGGCGGTGGCCTGCTGGCCTGTAGTTCAACTCCTTTACCTTGGGATTGGTAAACCTGAAGGACAAATTTGTAAGCCAACCAAACACCTCCTATTCAAGTCACACCTACCTTATAGACGCCTTCCACTTTCTTCCCTCTTCCAGGGCTTGTGTTTGGACCCAAACCAACACCCCCTTAGAGACACATCCAGCAGGACTAGAACTCAACTTCCTTCTGCCATGCATGAAAAAAAAATTAATTCAAGAGGGAATTTACCTCATAGGTAAAATGGAGATTAAGACTGTGAGCCCCATGTGAGACTGTGTCTAACCTGATTAGCTTACATTTACCCCAGCTCCTAGTAAAGTGCCTGGCACATAGTAAGAGCTTACCAAATACCAAAAAACCCCAGTAACAACAAACAAACACTTCCACCATCTCCACTCCATACTTCACTCTGATGCCCAGTTCATTATTCCAAACACTGCTCTGTGCACATTTCCCCACTTTTCAGCCCCTGTTGATTTGCTTTAAAGCACTCTATCAGTTCACTCTCTCAGTTCTCTCCCCACTAATTATGCTTGCTCCTGTCCCACTACAACCCACCCTGCAAACTAATATAAATCTGCTTAGGGTGCCTCAATTTGATCTCTTTGGCTGCCTCAATTTCATCTCTGGCTATCGACCCCTTGTTCGTGCTTTCCTTCCTGCCTAAAATGCCTCCCCTTCACATTTTCTGAACTATCATTCTCCCAATCTTCAAACCTCTATTAAAATAGCCTCTCCTCCTTACCTGACTAATCTCTCATCTTGCCCCCTTATTTCTTCCCATCTACTGTTACTCCATCTCCTCCATGTCACCTAAACTTTTAGGTACCCCTGTCCATACCCCCTCCCAAAAACACTTACCTCCGTATATTTAAACTCTAGTGCTTTTCTCTGCCTGTAATTTGTATTAGTGTCTTTCTCCCTCACTGGATTGCAAGTTCCCTTGAGGGCAGGGATCATGTCTAATTCTTTTGTATTCTCCCAAGTGCTTAGTGTAGTACTGATTACATTGAATCTACCTCAGAGCTTAGAACAGTGCTTGGCACATAGTAAGCACTTAACAAATACCATCATTATTATTATTACTTGGATAGCCCACCAACAGCACCTCAAATTTAGATGTCCAAAACAGAACTCTTCATCTTCCCACTCAAACCCTGACCTCCCCCTGACTTTCCCATCACCGTAGACAGCATCACCATCACCGTGACTCCCAGGCCTTTAGCCTTGGCATTGTCCTCAACTCATCTTTTTTATTCAACCCACATATTCAATCTATTACCAGATCCTGTTGCATCTATCTTTACAACATCACTAAACTCTGCCATTCTCTCCACCCAAATTGCTACCACATTCATTCAAGCCCTTATCCTATCCTGCCTTGATGACTGCATCACCCTTCTCACTGACTTCCCTGTCTCCTGTCTCTCCCACTCCATGCCAAACTTTACTCTCCTGTTCAGATATTTTTTCTACAATACCATTCAGTTCATATTTCCCCACTCCTCAAGAACCTCCTGTGGTTGCCCATCCACCTCCACATCAAACAGAAACTCCTTACCATTGACGTTAATGCACTCAATCACCTTGCTCCTCCTCCCTCTCTGATTTCCTCCTACACCCTAGTCTACATGCTCCACTCCTGTAATGCCAACCTGCTCATTATAACTTCATCTTGTCTGTCTTGCCTCCAACCCCTCACCCAGTCCTTCCTCTAGCCTGGAACTCCCTCTCCCTTCATCTCATAATCATTTCCCCCTCCTTCAGCGCCTTTTGTTTGATACTCTCCCAAGTGCTTAGCACACAATATGTGCTCAATAGGTGATTGAGTGAATGATCCTGTGTCTATCACAGTGCTCAGCACATAATAATTTCTTAATAAGTGTGATCTCTATTTTTTGGCCCCTGACCCTTTTATGCCCATTATTAGGCCCAACCTCCCTCCTCCTTGGCTCCAGCAGCTGAATCCTGAACTTGGAAGTATCAACTGAATTCACAGGAACCTAGCGGGGAAGGGAAAGTCTCTGGAACAAGTGGAAGGGTCACGGATCACCCAGAGGCTTACTCTAGGTTTAAGTGGACTCAGAAAGATTTGGCAAAACGATGTGCTCTATGGCCATTATGAATGCTGCACACCTGACACAGCCCCGTAACATCACATGTACATGAAGGTCCACTATCTACAAGGGCCACCACTGGTCACCTTATATGAGTCTTGCCCCCAGTTCCAACAGCATAAACACCGCAGGGTCTGGCTCGTTGCTTTGGCTCTTGGCTTTACTGTTCCTTCTCTTGCTGGGGTGCTTCTCCTTTAGGACCTCTGATTGTATAATTTTCTCAGCACATGATCCTACCTCTGTTCACTCAGTTAATATGAATACAAAAGCAATCTTCATGACTGAATGTGGTTCAGTAGAGCCACCCAGCTAGACTCTCCTTCATTCTTTTGCCCTGCCTCCTGCTGCCTCTGATTAAACACTCAAATAGTAATATTAGTATCATGGCTTGAGCATGATACTTTACTAGTCACTTGGGAATACTGAATAACTAAAGGGCACATCCCTGACCACAAGGAGCCTACACTCTAATTGGGGTGATAAATGTAAAAATAGTTACAACACTGGCAAAAAGAATTATTTGGGTATATATACATATATAATTATACCTAAATATATATATATATATCTGGCACTATGGCCTAGTGGCAAGACCATGGGCTTGGGAATCAGACGTTGTGGGTTCTAATCCTGCCTCTGCCACTTGTCTACTGTGTGACCTGTCCTCACAGGGCTCACAGTCTTAATCCCCATTTTACAGATGAGGGAACTGAGGCAAAGAAAAGTTAAGTGAGTTGCCCAAGGTCACATAGCAGAGTCAGAGGCAGAGTCGGGATTAGAACCTAGATCCTTCTGACTTCCAGGCAGTCACCCATCTCATGGGGTTGGGTTCATTCGGGAATTGGTGCGGCGAAAGAGAGATTGAGGCTGGGGGTGGAAAGGCTGAATTTTATGCAAATTGAATTATTTGATTTTTTTGGATGCAGGGAATTGAATTATTTGATTATTTTTCACACAGCACATTGAACTATTTGATTATTTTAGACACAGCAAATTGAATCTCCCTATGAGGAGAAATTAGATTATTTAATGATATTTGAGCTTCCCTCTCAGGTGGAATATACATATGCGTTACTCGCACGTGGCAAAACATCCAGGTCTCACTCAGGAGGAATTAACTTATGGTTTGTTCGCACATGGTGAAGCGGCTAGCTACCCACCTCGAATGCTCGGTGAGCTACTCACCCATCCCACAGCTCCTGTCTCAGTGCACCCAGGTCCTGGTTGCAGAGTTGGCATCTGGTGCTCTGGGCAGAGAAAGACACATGGGCTGCTGATGCTGCACGTCTCGGACCTCTGCCCAGAAGGTCAGAGGCGACAGGTATTTATTACCTGCGGCATGGGCCATCCCGGCTTAAGTCCTCTGCTTGCTCAATCTCCCCCCTTCCTGTCCTCCGTACCTTATTTGTTCAGCATGGAAGTGAGGGACACCTATCTTTCCACCCCGTCTACCCCCGGCCAGAGAGGTTAAGTCACAGGTAGCATTTTTGACCTTGAGATGGTCAGTGCCCACGTTCACCTTGGCACATACTATCCCTTGGCCCTCACCATTCTTGCTCACCTGACCCCTCCCTGCATCCTCTCCAGGATGCGTGGTGGTGGGTTGGAGCTGGAGGCTGTGCCCTCCAGTGCTGTCCTTCCCTTGACTGCATGGGCTGATATCCCTCCCTGACTAGCCACAGGAGCCAGGAAAGTGGATCCGTGGGTCGGGGCAGAGGACAGGGCCCCATCCCCTGGCCAGGAGTGACGGGAGGTGGAACCCTCAAGGTGTGCAGACTGGGGGTAGGAAGGGTGACTGGTAAACTACAACAGTCTTAAGGTAGCGCACAGAGGCAGGAGCCGGGGATGGCTGCAGCATTCATCGCAGCTGTGTGGATGGGGCCGAGCAACAGCAACATAGTAACCAGCATCCTCCTACTAAACCCACTACCAGGAACAAAGGTAGTTGCAACCCATGGAATAGCAAGCTCCCCAAGTTTATAAAGAGTCTTTGGAATCAGTCCCAAACTCCTCCATTGTTGTCTTCATCATGGTACTGGTCAACCACATGTTACATATCAACAACAACTGCATCCAAATGTCTAGAGTTGTCCGAGATGAAGATGCAACATTCCTTTCTGATGAGTTTGTAGACCCCTCCTTGGCTGGGGAGGAGTTCGAGTCTGCAGTATGGTCGTCCGGATGGCTCTCTGTTTGTCCCTGAGGGTCTGAAGGCTGACAGCGCTGGCACGGGTTAGGTGTTCAACTAGTTTAGCCAGGCTAAGTCATTCGCGAGCGGCCTGTGCAACCCCATATATAGGAAACATGATCCCGAAAAAACGCTCGGTCCCTGAGACTGGGCCTCCCCACCCCCTGACGGTTTCAGAGTCGGCCTTCTGGATGGCTCTTTGTGGCGGACAGCCGGGAGCACAAAACTGAGGAAGCACAGTCCTCCCCACCCAGCAAGGAGCCACTGATAAGCACCCCCCCCGGGAAAGGGGGCGGTGCCACAACTGCCAAAGATCCCGTTCACAGTGAGCAGGGCCTAAGAACAGGCATCCACCCGCTTCTCGTGGCCTGTCGGCCACGGTGCCCGGCCCTGGTTAGTGCCCATCCTGGAGCTTAGATGTATTACATACATGGGAACTCTTGCCCGCCCAGAATTTGGTGCCAGTACTGTGAAAGCAGAACAATGAGGCAACATGGTCAATCCACCCACTCACCGTAAGGTATGTGGTGGCATTTGCTGGTTCAGAGATGGGGTGGTGGGTGCAGGGATGATGGGCCACTGTCGCATTGAACCAGGTGGAGTTATCATAAGGATAGGCTATATGGGGATACCTCTTCCCCCCACATTCAATGGGGCATGCCCACAAACCCAACAGTTTGAGAAGCAGTGAGAATCAGTGAGAAGCAGAAGAACAGTGAGAAGCAGCGTGGCTCAGTGGAAAGAATCCGGGCTTTGGAGTCAGAGGTCATGAGTTCGAATCCCGACTCCGCCACTTGTCAGCTGTGTGACTGTGGGCAAGTCACTTAACTTCTCGGTGCCTCAGTTCCCTCATCTGTAAAATGGGGATTAAGACTGTGAGCCCCACGTGGGACAACCTGATTCCCTTGTGTCTACCCCAGCGCTTAGAACAGTGCTCGGCACATAGTAAGCGCTTAACAAATACCAACATTATTAGTTCGAATCGTTCAGATCCAAGGCCTTCAAGAAGGTGTTGTCCCGGGTTCCCCCGCACTCCAGGGCCAAGATGGCGTGCAGGCCGAGCAGCTTCCCAGAGCAATGTTGTCATCTTCCCCCTCTCATGGGTGTGGTCTCTGGAAGAGAAAAGGGTCTAGGTCTTGGAGGATATCCAAGCCTCTATTAATTAGCATCAGTGGACAGTCCTCATCGGTATTAGCCACCCAGGATTTTCCAGGCAGGGACTTCTTAAGGGTAATCCATAACTGGCCCCTCTGGGGATGCTGAATAACGACACACTACTCAATCTGCCTCTGGTGTCCCTCTCATGGGAGGATAGCAGGGTGTGTGGTTTCCATGCCATCAAAGGTATGGTTCATGGGGCTGCCGGTGGGTGGCTGCACTTGGCATGTGTCACGTTCATAAATTAAGCTGCCCCTTCAGGAGTCCTTTCCATTGTCCTGTTAGTCCATTGGCTTGCGGCCAATATGGCACGTGAAATGTCCGGTGGATTCCCTGGTCCCGGGCCCAGGTCTGCAAGGGTCGGTTCTAAAAATGGAATCCATTGTAAGATGCATCTCCTGGGCCACTGGGAGATGCATCTTACAATGGATTCCATTTTTAGAATCCATTCTAAAAATGGAATCCATTGTAAGATGCATCTCCTGGGCCACTGGGAGGTGGGAGAACCAGTGGCTCAGCCACAGTAGAACCTACCGGGAGTTGGACATGGATAAACTTCCAGCCCTGCAGGGAGGGTGGGAGCGGCCCAATAAAATCAATTTGCCACTGTCCCTAAAACCTTGCCCTCCCTCAAATTCTGGAAAACCCACCCCTCTTGGAACTGATGCCAGGGGAGCTGGCAGGTCTTGCAGCTAGAGACAATTTCCTGAGCCTGCTCCTGTGTTAAGGGCCAGGCATGGGTGCCGCACGGGCACCACAGATCATCTGCCGCGGTGTGTCCCACCCATTGGTGACGGGCCTCAGCTAGCCGGAGGAGAGAATCCTCACCCCACTGGGCAGTCCTGGAGTCGACTTCCAAGGCCGAGACCAATTGGTCAGTCTCACTGTTCCAGTGGGTCCCAAGAGACCCATTCCTTTGGTGTGCGGATACATGCCCTGTGGCCAGGGATCTCTCTGACCGAATGGCATACAGCTTTTCCCAGATATTCTGTCCTCATTTAGGGTGGTTGCAGACCTGCCACCCCTCCGCCTTCCAGTGCCCTAACCACCGAGTGGCCCCAGCCTATACTGCATAGGAGTCGGTATAGATGGTGTGGGCTCCTTGCCTCCTCTGCCAAGGGGACCACTTCCAGTTCTGCCTCCTGGACAGAACCTTGGATCAGTTTCCGGAGGGTGCGGCCATCTTGGGGCTCAACGGTTCCAGCCTTGCCCTGCCACACCCCTCCCGTTCGACGTGCAGATCCATCAGTAAAACAGACTCCCTCCCATTCCCCAATCACAGTACCCAGGCAAGACACCATGGGTGCCTCAGCAATGGAGGTAGCTGGGGCCCAATCCTGACCCCCATCCCCCACAGCAGGATCCACGGCCTGCACTAACTCAGTCAAGTGCCCCGGGTTCATGGTCCCAGCATCCTCCATGTGATGGTGAATATAGAGAATCCACTGCTGTACGGCAGCACTTTGGGTGGTGCCCGAGGGGGAGGATTGCCACTCAATATTGGCTTAATAACTGGGAGCGGGCCTTTAAGGTCACTGAACGGCTGCCTGTGATACCCTCAATGTCTAGCAGGACAACCTAAGAGGCTAAGGGGGTTTTCTCATAAAGAGTGTATCGGGCCTGGGTGCTTTGCCAGCTACGTGATCTGAATTGGATTGGGCGTTCCCCAGGTGCCCCTGGATCCTCTTGCCATAATCCCCACTGGTAACCTGAGCTGCCAACACCCACATGAAGAACAATGGGGTGGGAGGGCCCAAGTGATTGGTACACTGGGTCCTGCTCTATCAAGAGGGAGAGGGGTTCCAAGTGTATCTCCCCCCATTCCCACTGGCTGCATCTTTTCAAAAAATTATGAAGGGGCCGGGCAATGGCACTAAACCTGGGACCAGGTGCCCTCTAAAATCCCAGTGTCCCTGGCACCTGTCAGAGGCCCTTCTTTGAGGTATGGGGAGGGAGGTCCTACAGGGGGATCAAATCTCCTGAGGTATCAAGCGGCGGCCTGCCAACCAGCAGACACCTAGGAGACTTCTTGGGCTGGGCCCTGGCTGTTTTTCCTCCGTGACCTGCAGTCCTAATGATTCTAGGTGATGGAGGATCTTGTCCCTTATCACCCTGACTCCTTCCTCTGAGGTTCTCCCTATCAGGATGTCATCTATGTGCTGCAATATCACAATTCCCTCAGGGGGTGGAATGAGCTTCTGCAGCTCTTGGGCAAACATACGATGTCCCAGGGTAGGGCTGTGCTTATATCCCTGCGGGAGCCACGTTAGGGTATATGGAGCTCCATCCCAGGTAAAGGCAAACCTCTCTTGATCCTTCAAGTGAATGAGGAACATGAAAACCACATCTTTAACATCCAGGGTGGCCATCCACATGAACCGCCTGTCTCAATATCTCGGACGATATCTTTGATGTTGAGGACTGCTGAGTGAAGAGGCCCCGTGGCCTTGTTTGGGTGGTGGTAGTCCACTATCAAACCGCATTCCCCATTTGGCTTTTAAACCAGCCACGCTAGGGAGTTATAAGCCGAACCGGTATGGCGTACAACTCCCTTTGTCTCGAGGTCCTTGAGTAGTGCTGCAGTGGGACGCCCACCTTCAGAGGTGATGCGATACTGGGGAATGTGCACAGGGTGGCATGTGGGAAGAGGTGGTGCCATCTGTAGAATTGCAATCACTGCACCCCCAGCAGGAGGCATATTAGCGGTCGCCTCTCCAGGTGGTATGCCAATAGCCCACCACCCCCAGTCACCATCCCAGGCTTCTCCTCAGACTACATCCATCCCCCAGATGTTCATAGGGCCCAATGCCGGGGTCACCCACTTTAGTCAGCCACTGGCCGGGACTAATTTGGCTTGTGTGATGGTGAGGCTTTCCCATTTCCCAGTGATCCCAACTGTGGAAACGTTTCCCATAATTGATGGTTGGCCCCTTAGCCAAGCATCCCTCCTAATCAGAGATATCTAGGCCCTGGTGTCTCCCAGGATGGAGACTTCCTGACAATCATTCATGAGGAGCACCTGAGCTGTGAGAGGGCCACAGCCACCATCCTTTGTCTGGGCCCACCGGATCCCTCTTCTAGTTTCCCTGCTCCGCGGTGGGAGGGGGCATTGGTCTACCTTCCCGAGTGAACAGCTTCAAGATATTGGTGGGCAGCCCATCCAGCTCGTCCATGGGAAAGCCCCGCTTCCTCAAGTCCCACCATACGGCCACCGGGACTTTCCCGGGTCCCATCTTCCTGAACTGGCCAGCTGTGGGGGCCTGTGGGGGGCCTTTTTAGTAGTCTCCTGAGCCGCCCTCCTCAGCCCCAGGTCTTTCTCAATCATGGCTGCCACACACCGGGTAATCGGCACCTCAGGAGACTGGAACAGGGGCTGGTCACTGTTGACCATATTGGCCAAAGCGCTCCAGGTCTGTTTCCCCATGGCCTTATCTCTCAAGCAGTGGGCCAGAGTGTGCTTGGGCCCTAAGGGTGCGCCCTTTACTACTGCACGGAGCAAACCCTCTTGGGCGGGAAGGGACCAGGGGCTAGGTTCCCGACTTCTGAGGAGGGCAGCTCGGGACCCCCACCAGCCCCCACAGCTGGCTAGTGGGACCCGGGATGGGAAGGCTGGCCATATGGCGGGACCCTGGTGATGGGACACCGCAACCCTGGTGTCATCCTTGACTCAGCTCTCTCATTCACCCCACATATCCAATCCATCACCAACGCTTGCCGGTCTCACCTTCACAGTATCGCCAATATCCGCCCTCCATCCAAACGGCTATCGTGCTGGTACAAGCTCTCATAATATCCTGACTGGATTATTGTGTCAGCCTTCTCCCTGATCTCCCTTCCTCCTGTCTCTCCCCACTCCAGTCTGTTCTTCATTCCGCTGCCCAGATCATCTTCCTACAGATAACGCTCTGGGCCTGTCACTCTCCTCCTTAAAAACCTCCAGTGCTTGCTCATCAACCTCTGCATGAAACAAAGCTCACTCCTGGCTTCAGGGCTCTCCATCACTTTGCCCCCTCCTACCTCACCTTCTGTCTCTCTTTCTACTGCCCACCCTGCACGCTCCACTCCTCTGCCGCTCACCTCCTCACTGTCCCCCATTCAGGCCTATCCCACCGTCGACCTCTGACCCACGTCCTACCATTGTCCTGGAATGTCCTCCATCCTCACCTCCACCAAACTAACTCTCTTCCCCTCTTCAAGGCCCTACTGAGAGCTCGCCTCCTCCAAGAGGCCTTCCCAGACTGAGCTTCACCTTTTCCCTCTGCTCCCTCTGCTCCCTCTCTGCTCTCCCTCCAGCCTATGCTCCCTCCCCCTTCCCCCCTTTATCTCCCCTTATCTAAGCCCCCTTTCTCTCTGCTCCTCCCCCTCACCCTTCCCCTCATCTCAGCACTGTGCTTATTTGTATATATTTTTGTGGCCCTATTTATTTTGTTAATGAGGTGTACATTCCCATGATTCTGTTTATCATGATTATGTTGTCTTGTTTTTGTCCATCTGTCTCCCCCGATTAGACTGTTAGCCCGTCATTGGGCAGGGATTGTCTCTATTCATTGCTGTATTGTACATGCTAAGTACTTAGTACAGTGCTCTGCACATGGTAAGTGCTCAATAAATACTACTGAATGAACGACAATCTATAATTCTATTTATTTATATTGATGCTCTTGATGCCTGTCTACTTGTTTTATTTTGTTTGGTTGTCTATCTCCTCCCTTCTAGACTGTGAGCCTGTTGTTGGGTAGGGATTGTTTCTGCTGCCAAATTGTACTTTCCAAGCTCTTAGTACAGTACTCTGCACACAGTAAGCACTCAATACATACGAGTGAATGAATAAACGGATTTCATCTAGGCCCACTGAACAAAGCTTTGCTGATATTTCTATTGGATGTGAACCAGAATCTATTAAGAGAAGCTGACCTCATCCTTCAGATGTAACTACTCTGGTGAGAGAGTTGCCTTCCCAACAAATATATTTATGAGGCCAATACTTCATTGTGAGGGTGGTGGGGGTTGAACAGGGTGGAGCCTTAGAGGGGATACAGATTGGGAAGGACAGTTATGAAAGCTGTCATTTTGGGTCTTTCAGTTCTAGCACTCAGGCCGTGTCAGATAACTGGAATGAAAGAGTTGGGGAGTTCAAGCCAGACAGTCGTTGGAGGGTGGGGGTGAGCATCACCTTCATTATTTTTCACTAATGACTTTATCGTTGCCATTATTTTTCACTGTTTCACTAGGAAAATAGGTTGGCCTGGTGGAAAGGGTACAAGCCTAGGAGTCAAATGATGCAGTTTGCAATTCTGGCTCTGCTACTTGCTTGCCGTGTGACCTTGGACAAGTCACTTAACTTCTATGTGTCTCTATTTCTTCAACTGCAAAATAGAGATTCAAAGCCTGATCTCCCTCTTACTTAGACGATGTCCCCATGTGGGACAGGGGCTGTGTCTGACCTGATTAACTTGTATCTACCCCATCACTTGGAACAGTGCTTGACACTGCTTAACAAATATACAGAGAATCAATAATAAATGATTAGACAGTCCTTGTCTTAAGTGCTGTTCACAGTTCAAAAGGGAGGGAGAAAAGAAGAGGAACAGAAACTGTGTGACTTGCTCAACACAAGTAGGCATGTTTCAGAACCAGTACTAGGACCCTGATATCCTGACTAAATCAAATTTGCTTTCCATTAGTCATTTTGCTTCCTGAACACCTCACTCTATAGATGCTGTGGCAGATTTCAGGCCCATGAGGACATAGGGATTTGTACTCAGTCTAGAAGTCAGTGAAACTGGTTTTTGGAGTCCTGGAGCTGGTGGAGCTCCTTTATCCACTCAGCCAGAGCTTGGACACAGAGCCTGCAACACAGAGCCTGCAACAAAGAGAGAACTACTTTTCTCAATTTGCCTTACTCGAAGCCCAAGCCATGGAAAGTTTCAAACTACGGACAAACTGAAGACAAAACAAAAAGTTCAAACCTGTTGGGTATTTAGAGATTTCTACAACACTCTCTCCAAGGGAAACACGTGTGTATTCATTCATTCAGTAGTATTTATTGAGCGCTTACTATGTGCAGAGCACTGTACTAAGTGCTTGGAATGTACAAATTGGTAACAGATGGAGACAGTCCCTGCCCTTTGACGGGCTTACAGTCTAATCAGGGGAGACAGACAGACAAAAACAATGGCAATAAATAGAATCAATGGGGATGAACATCTCATTAAAGCAATAGTAATAGTAAAGCATAAATAGTAATGTACATCTCATTAACAAAATAAATAGAGTAATGAAAATATATACAGTTGAGCGGACAAGTACAGTGCTGAGGGGAGGGGAAGGGAGAGAGGGAGGAGCAGAGGGAAAGGGGGGAAAAGAGGGCTTAGCTGAGGAGAGGTGAAAGACGGGTAGAGGGGCAGCAGAGGGAAAAGGAGAGCTCAGTCTGGGAAGGCCTCTTGGAGTAGGTGAGCTTTAAGTATGGTTTTGAAAAGGGGAAGAGAATTAGTTTGTCGGAGTGAGGAGGGAGGGCATTCCAGGACCATGGGAGGACGTGGCCCGGGGTCAATGGCGAGATAGCGAGAATGGGGGATGGTGAGGAGGTGGGAGGCAGAGGAGTGGAGCGTGCGGGATGGACAGTAGAAAGAGAGAAGGGAGGAGAGGTAGGAGGGGGCAAGGTGATGGAGAGTCTTGAAGCCTAGAGTGAGAAGATTTGTTTCGTGTGGAGGTCAATAGGCAACCACTGGAGGTTTTTAAGAAGGGGAGTGGCATGCCCAGAATGCTTCTGCAGGAAGATGAGCGAGACAGCGGAGTGAAGAATAGACTGGAGCAGGGAGCGAGAGGAGGAAGGGAGATCAGAGAGAAGGCTGACACAATAATCCAGCCGGGATATTATGAGAGTCTGTAGCAGTAAGATAGCATTTTGGGTGGAGAGGAAAGGGCGGATCTTGGCGACACTATAAAGGTGAGTCTATTTATCTTTCTGAGTTATACAATGTCTATACTCTCATAGTTCTTCGTCTATGTTTCCCCTGCCCTCCTCACCCCCAAACCCTGCCCAGGAAGTTGCAAATGAGTTTGCTGATGACTGATGAGGCTCTAGAAATTAAAAAAAACAAATGATGATAATAATAATAACAATAATAATGGTATTTATTAAGCACTTACTACGTGCCAAACACTCTTCTAAGCACTGGTGTAGATACAAGGTAATCAAGTTGTCCCACATGAGGCTCACAGTCTTAATCCCCATTTTACAGACTAGTTAACTGAGGCACAAAGAAGTTAAGTAGGTCACCTGCCTCCCCAGGTCACACAGCAGACAAGTGGTGGAGACGGGATTAGAACCATGTCCCCTATCTCCCGAGCCCGTGTTCTTTCTCCTGAGCCACTCAGAGTAGCAAACACAGCAAATGCCTAATATCACATATTTCAGGTCTAGCAATCAGTCAGTCATATTTATTCCCTGTGAGTAGGCAGGGAATGTGTCTATTATATTGTTATAACAGACACGCTGTTATACTGTATTCTCCCCAATGCTTAATACAGTGCTTTGGACCCAGTAAGCGCTTAATAAATATGACTGATTGATTGGCGTCCCAGTACTAAATACTTGGGAGAGTGCAATATAATAGAGTTGGTAACACATTTCCTGCCCACAAAGAGGTTACAGTCTAGAGAGCGATATAGGCATTATTATAAATCAATATATTTTGGCTATATACATAAGCACTGTGGGGTTGAGGGAGGGGTGAATAAAAAGTGAAAACCCAAGTCCTAAGGTGACACAGGAAGAGTGGAAGAAGAGGAAATGAGGGTTTAGTTCTTGAAGGAGATGTGTTTTTAATAAGCCTTTGAAGATGGGAAGAGTGGAAATCTGTTTAATATGAAGAGGGAGGGTATTCTAGGTCAGACGCAGGAGAGGGCATCAGCAAGACAGATGAGATCAAGGTACAGTCAGTAAGTTGGCATTAGAGGAGCAAGGTGTGCAGGCTGGGTTGTAGAAGGAAATCATGGAGGTAAGGTAGAAGGGGCTAAGGTTATTGAGTGTTTTAAAGCCTATGGTAAGGAGTTTATGTTTGATACAGAAGTGGGATTGCCAGTCTCAGCCTGGGCAATCATTTTCTATCATTCTCTGCTGGGGCCCAGATCCAATCAATATCAACACCTTCTCTCAATTCCAGATTGAAAGGATCTAAATGACATCATCTCAGTTACATCTCTCCCACACTGAGGACAGTTTGAGATTCATGCCCAAATTTTTCCTCCAGCCTAACTGACCTCTGAGGGGTCTCCAGTACTGGGCAATAGGCTTGTCTTCCGGTCTTATGGGTGGAACTCTCATTCCATGATTGCTCAATCTCTTTATTGCCTTCAATCATTTGGTATAATGCTATAGACTGCTAAAGGTTGCCTTTGGGCTGATCTAGATGATGCTCCTGGATGAGGCTTCATGGGAGGTAATGGTCTTTGGCAGTAGGAGAGTTCTGCAGGGAAGCAGAACAGAAACTAGTCAGCCCAGGCACTTTGTACCCTCCCCATCACGTGTTCTCTGTCTTCCAGGCAATCAGGAAGGAAAATGGAATTGGGATTCTAGGAGATTCCACTAGGACATCTCAAGGAACCTCAGTGGAATGAACCCCTGGGTCTGTTTGCTTCCTGGGGGAGTAATAAAGATTTTAAAATACTCGGATCTGACACAGTAGTTCTCAGCCAGCTAGGTGGCAGTGGCTGGGTGCCAGAGTGGAGGACAAAAGGGGACTGATGTTTTGGGAACTGGATTGGTTTAGAACTCCCTGCCCCAGAGGCATTCCCAAGTGTCAACCTTCATGGTGTGACCCCACCGGCCTGACTAGATCTGGGGCCAGACCACTCTTTAGGGTGAGCCACTCTCATGGGGGTCTGGCCAATGCCACCACATCCTGCTCCTATCTGCTTCTCCCTAAGGACCCTAGTTGGGAAGCCCCACTCCCTAACTACCACTCCCAAACCACCAGACCCAAGCCTGCAATTCCCTTCCATTTCACTCTGCCAACTTGGTGTGGATCCATTGCTGGAGCCTCAGCCATTGAGACACTTTTTCAGTCATGAGCTTCATGGAGAGAATCCAGCAACAGAGCAGGGTGACCCCAGAGTTCTTCTTGCAGAAAAAGTGGAGTGAGGCCATGGACCACTCTTGCCTTTGCTGGCAGAGACTTCACACTGTGATAAGGGCCACTGAATTCCAATCAATTAGGAAGATCTACAGTTTAATGCCAGCTGTTCTCTCCTCAGTGATCAATCAGTTAATCAGTAGCATTCCTTGAGTGCCTACTAAAAGCCAGGGAAAGTTGGACAGCCACAAGACCTGCTTTCTCTGCCCTCAAGGATTTTATAATTTGATGTGAGAGATTGATGAAAATTATTGACCAGGAGAAAGTCTGCCACCTCTGCATCTTTTCAGTGAGATCATTTCTCATATCCTTGGAGGGTTTTTCATCACAAATTCCCTGGTACTGGCCTCACTGGAGATATGTAATTTCTATTTCCTGCTTTAGAAGTCCTAGTTGTTGAACCTGAGCCATGAATGCAGTGGAGAACAAAAATCTTTTATTAAACTGCCATCTACTCTCTGAGAATCTAATCCCAGTTTTCTGTATGACAGATAGGAATGCTCTCCAGTATGGCTAGTTGGACCAGTCTTTCTTCAGAAATGTTTTTCAAAGGCATATCCCAGACACTGATGCACAATTGCATTGCCCATATCTCCCGGCCTTTAATACCATCAGGGTGAATATCCAAGGATGGAGCCAAAATCAGGCAGCACAGTTGGTGGGAACAGAAGAAAGGAAGAGAGAGGAGGTTGGGGGAAGGAATGGAGATAGAGAGGAAGGGATAAAGAAAGAGGGAGAGGGTGGTATAAAAGGAGACAGGGAAGAAGAAAAAGGAAGAAAGAGGGGGATGGAAAGAGTGGACTATTGTGTAGGAAGGTCCCCGTGGCTACCACCCTCAGAATCAGCTTTAGAGTGGGCCAAGCATGAGACTTGGGGAATGAGTTTCCCAAGCAGAAACCTCCTGGGACAATAGCAGCATATTTGACTTCAGACAGGACACTGACCTGGGTTTCCTTTAACTAAAAAACACCAAAGGCCACACCTGACGGGCCATGGTTATTCATAGCTTCTCGGGGTGAATCCCATCCCACAGGAATCAGCCTGGTCTGGGCTCTGCTGCACCAGCAGTTTTACCTTGAGAGCTCTTACATTCAAATCTTGAAACTGCAGAATAACCACAATTGGTAAATCCAGCATTTACAAAAGAAAAGACATTCCTGAGGATTTAAAGGATGGAAGATGAGTTTGACTTGAATCCCAATTTTATTATCAATATCATGCAGCCAAAAGGGAAAAAATTAAATAATAAAAAAAAATCTCTATTGGGAATTGAATTCAGGATGCAGCAGTGAAGAGCTGGACTGTTGATCACAAAACTCTCAGAAAAGCATGCTCAGGAGTCATTCATTCATCCATCCAATCATATTTACTGAGCTCTTACTGTGTGCAGAGCACTGTACTAAGAGCTTGGAAAGTACAAATCAGCAACAGATAGAGACAATCCCTACCCAACAACGGGTTCAAAGTCTAGAAATGCTAGAAGAGTGGGTTCCCATGTAGATGGAAATTATCCCAGAGTCCTAGGATTGGCCACTGAAAAGGAATTTCCCTTGTCATTCTGTTCTGAAGTGAATGTTTCAGCCTGCAAAACATCTCCATCATTAGCTTAGTGGTGAGCATCTTGCCTTGTAACATCTGGGTGCTTTGACCTCCCTTCACCCCACAGTTCCCTTCAATTATCATTCCATCTCCCTCCTCCCTTTCCTTTGCAAAATACTTGAGCGAATCATCCACACCCACTCCCTCAAATTCCTCTCCTCCAACTCTCTCCTGGACCCCCTCCAATCTGGCTTCCATCTCCTTCACTCCACTGAAACCACCCTCTCAAAGGTCATCAATGATTTCCTTCTTGCCAAATCAAATAGCGCCTACTCCATCCTAATCCTTCTATACCTCTCAACTGCCTTAGACACTGTGGACCACCCCCTTCTCCTGGTTCCGTTATCCAACCTTGATTTCATTGTCTCTTTCCTCTCCTGGTTCTGTTCTTATCTCTTTGACCACCTATTCTCAGTCTCTTTCGTGGGCTCCTCCTCTCTCCTTCAACCCCTAACTGTGGGGGTCCTTCAAGGTTCAGTTCTTAGTCCCCTTTTATTCTCCATCTCCACTCATTCCCTTGGATAACTCATTCGCTCCCACAATTTCAACTACTATCTCTATGTGAATGATACCCAAATCTACCCTCCTCTGATCTCTCTCCCTCTCTCCAGGCTCATGTCTCTTCCTGCCTTCATGTCTCTTCCTGCCTACTTGGATGTCCTCCCATCACCTCAAACGTAACATTTCCAAAACAGAGCTCCTTATCTTTCCTCCCAAACCCTGTCCTCTTCTGAACTTTCCCGTCACTGTAAATGGCACAACTATCCTTTCTGTCTCACAAGACCATAACCTTGACATTATCCTTGACTTCACTCTCTCATTCAACCCGTGTATCCCATCCATCACCAAACCCTGTAGGTCTCCCCTTCACAAGATCGCTAAGATCCTCCCTATCCTGTCCATACAAACCGTTACCATACTAACACAGCCACTCATTCTAACCCACCTAGATGACTGCATCAGCCTCCTTTTTGACCTCCTAACCTTCTGCCTCTCCCCACTCCAGTCCATACTTCACTCTGCTTCCAGGATTATCTTTCTACAGAAATGTTCAAGGCATGTCACCCCCCTCCTCAAAAGTCTCCCCTGGTTGCCTATCCACCTTCATATCAAACAAAAGCTCCTCACCATTGGCTTTAAAGCTCTCCATCATCTTGACCCCTTCTACTTCACCTCACTTCTCTCCTTCTACAACTCAGTCTCCAAACTTCACTCCTCTGCTGCTAACCTTCTCACTCTGCCTCGATCTCTCCTACCTCACCACCAACCCCTGCCCCACATCCTACCTCTGGCCTGGAAAGCCATCCTCCATCCTCAAACCGCCAGACAATTATTCTCCCCCCTTCAAAGCCTTATTGAAGGCAAAACACCTCCAAGAGGACTTCCCAGCCTAAGCCCCACTTTTCTGCATCTCCTGCTCCCTTCCACATCTCCCTATATTGCTTTCTTTGCTTTTCCCCACTCTCCCCACCCCAAAGCACTTATGTATATATCTGTAATTTCATTCATTTTTATTGATATGTATTTACTTGTATTGATGTCTATCTCCCTCCATCAAGACTGTGAACTCATTCATTTACTCAATCGCATTTATTGAGTGCTTTCTGTGTACAGAGCACTATACTAAGCACTTGGAAAGTACAGTTCAGCAATATTGTTGGCAGGGGTTGTCTCTCTTTCTTGCTGCATTGTACTTTCCCAAACGCTTTGTACAGTGCTCTGCACATAGTAAGTGCTCAATAAATTAGAGAAGCAGCGTGGCTCAGTGGAAAGAGCACGGGCTTGGGAGTCAGAGGTCATGGGTTCTAATTCCGGCTCTGCCACTTATCAGCTGTGTGACTTTGGGCAAGTCACTTAACTGCTCTGTGCCTTAGTTACCTCATCTGACAAGTGGGGATTAAGACTGTGAGCCCTACGTGGGACAACCTAATTACCTTGTAGATACCTTGTATCTACCCAACACTTAGAACAGTGCTTGACACATAGTAAGCACTTAACAAATACTAAAATTATTCTTCTCATTATTAAATATGATTGAATGAATGAATTAATTAATGTTTTACATTGGGAATGAAAGTGATGCTATGGGAAGCAGGAACAATCCAGAGGGCATGACACAGAGACAAGACATTTTGGAGTCAGAGAAAATGAGGTAAGGCATGTTGGGAAAGGTCCTGGGAGAGATGGATGTTCTTTCTAAATGAGGCCTCCTTCCTGCCTCTGCCTTCATCTGTTAAAATTAAATAACTGCATACAAGTTGCTTCCTCCTTCTTCCCCTCTTCTACTGATTTGTGCTTTCCTGCTGTCTCTTCTATAAATGTTGGGTAACCAATCAATCAACAGTATTTATTTCTCTCTTACTTTGTGAAGAACACCCCACCTGAGATGAATAAACACCTTAGCTAGGATAGAGGAAGAAGATCTTTTTTAAAGGGCCTTTTTCCTTTGGAGAGAGTTCCAGGATCAGCACACCTTGGATATCATTGGTTTTCTTTTCCCTTGACTCTTGTTATTATCATGTTTCCACTTCCTTCCTTGGGCTAGTTTTCTTGTGAGGAAGAAAATAAATTGCACATGACTCTCTTCGCTTTCCCCCATTTGGCAGCCATTTGTTGGATCAGTCTTGGCCATTCGTGGCAGTCTCCTGTCTCTGAGCGCCCCAACATCGAGAAGGGGGAGTTTTCCCCGGGAATAAAAGATGCCTGATTTTGAAACCAGTCCCAGGGGACATCGAGAAGTTCAGGGCTTCCAGGCATATTGGGGAGACATCTCTCCTGAAGGGAAATGGCAGGTAGGAAGAAGGAAGGAAAACCCCATAAGTGATTGGGAACAGACTCTTCAGATACTGAAAGTGAAGGACAAGGTGGATCCTGCTGTAAAGATAAGTCCCATTATGATTCCTGAAACCTAGTAAAGTGGTGCAGGAGAATTGTGCTGTATCTCCAACCCAGAAAGCTCACTCCTTTTTAAAAAGTATATGTAGCTGTCCTTGCTCAAAGAAGAGGTCACTAATGATGGAGTTTAGAATCTGTTCTGACTGCACTGTGCACGCACATATATTGTCTTTAGATGTGCTGCCGTGTTCATTGTTTGTATTGCCCCCTGCTGGTTGACTGTTGTGCTTAAAAAGAGCCTTTCATTATCTATTAGCGGAACATGAGAGCAGACCTTTGGGAAGTTAATTTTCTACCTCATTTCAATCTCCAAGACCTGAGAACTTTCTAGCAGGGCACTCTCAGTACCACGGGCTAGGAAACAACATTTGGATCCTTACTCTAAGGACTCCATTCTCATGTACATGGTGTCCTCATCTCTAGCTGTTTCCCATCCAGCTAAAGCTCCCTCAGTCTCCCAGAAAAGGCTTGGCCTGACCTTTCCAGAGGACTCACTGCCACCAGTGCTGAGATTTGAAGATTCACCATCCACCCTCTCCAGATGAGTCCAATGTCCACTGATGCTTTCCCAGGAAAAAATGGGTCATGCCCTTCTTCTTGGTCCTCACATACAGGCATTCCATTCTCACTGCCTTCCCCAATAGTCCCAGGCACCTATACAGTTTTTGAACACTTCATTATTCAGGCCTGAAAGACTAGTAATGATAAGTTAATTGTAACTGTGGTATTTGTTAAGTGCTTACTATGTGCCAGGCACTGTTCTAAATGCTGGAATGGATACAAGCAAATCAGGTTGGACACAGTCCCTGTCCCACCTGGGGCTCACTGTCTTAATCCCAACTTTAATATGAGATAACTAAAGCACAGAGAAGAAAAGTTACTTGACCAAGGTCACAGCAGACATAAAGTGGAGTTGGGATTAGAAACCAGATCCTTCTGACTTCACTGCCTGTGAATGCTCAGCTATAAACTAGACTTCTATCCAATCTGCCAAACCCTCTCCAGTCCTCTTGTCAAAAGTAATTGATTATGGCATTTTAGAAGCACTTAAGATGTGATTAGCACTGAGGTACATACAAAATTGTATGAGTGAACAGAGTTCTTGTCACACACAATACTCACAATCTATCCCCACATTAAGGAAGAAGAAATGGAAGAATTTGTGGTCTTAATACAAGTAATCATTCAAGGCAAAGTGCCTCCCTCAAGCAAATGTTTAATTTGTTTATTCTGAGGTAGGCACTTAAGTGTTTAGAAAACTAGTCTTTAAATATTTGATGTGATTATGCCAAAGAGCCAATTGGGAAATATGAATTAAAATAAACTTACTCATTTTAGGTCTGCTTGTGAGGGTGGGGATTTAATTCCTCTACATTTAGGCTATCAGAGTAGAGCAATCTCACCATCCACTAGTGTTTCATTCTAGGGGAATGAGAGAATCAGAGAATCTGGAAAATTTGTGTGAGATACCAGGAGGCATGTCTTGTAACACAGATTTCATTTAAAAAGACACGAGATATTCATGGAAAATTACAATTTTTTAAACAAACCTCTTTTTTATGAGAGAGGAATTTTGGGTAGATGATCACAGATAATTTTGGTGAATTTAAAAAAGACTTTAGACAATTTCCAGGTGGAGAATGACGTGCTCTTTTTTCAAGTTTAAAGGGTCTTCAATGAAGGAGTTGAGTTCTCCCTAGTAAGGGTTAATTAAAAAAGCATTTGACAGAGGAGCTGTTGTATATTCCACACATTGGGATCTGGGATTCTATCACAAATGGTATTTACAAGACCATTACTGAGTTTTCATCCTCAAAAGGGGAAGATGTATGACTAGTGCTTGCAGAGGGGTAGGCAGGGAAGAAGAGTTATTGTGAGATTTTCAATTATTCTCAGCCCTAAATCCTGACAAGAGAACAGGAGGTAAGGACTAAAGAAGTGTCAGCTCTGGAATCCCTAAAAGAAAGTACAGAAGGTCTGTGGGGACTGGGGAGCAGGAAGGGAGGTGATGGTCAGGGGGAGCATATTAGATGTAGAGAAAGAAGATTTGAACCAGAGTCATTTTTATTGTTACTGAGTAAGGAGAAGACCAAACATTTTTAGGATCTCTGATGATAGTGTGCCCCTGTGATAGAGGTTGGAGGAGATCTCTAGTTTCCAGGGATACACATTGCTTTATGAAGCCATGGGATAGGGAGGGAGCACTTTTTCCACAAGCTTCCTGTAATCAGCTCGGGATAGGGGTGGTAGGCTAGTCCCTAATTATCCTTTCATATTCAGGACAACTCTTGGTGGCAGTGATATGGATACCCTGAGCAGAAAGTCCCCAAGTCTATGTTTAAGAATGGAAGATCAGCAGAGTCTGACCAGGGTCCAGGCACTTCTGACTCCAAGGTCTGTTTTGTCCAGGATTTAGGGCTGCCCTATTTCCTGCCAAATTTTTTGTAAAAAAAAAAATTGACACCTTTTTCATTCCTTTAAGTTCCGGAGAAACGTGGGCTGCCCATTTTCTTTCCCAGTAGTACTAGTAGTAATAGTAGTGGTAGTAGTTCTAGTAGTAGTATTAGTAGTAGTAGTATAGAAATTTTATTAAGTGTTTAATGCCTGCAGAGCACTATACTAAGTGCTGGGATAAATTATCATCGTAATAATAATAATAAAGTTGGTATTTGTTAAGTGCTTACTATGTGCCAGGCACTGCTCTAAGCACTGGTATAGATACAAGGTTATCAGGTTGTTCCACTTGGGGCTCACAGTCTTGATCACCATTTTACGGATGAGGTAACTGAGGCACAGAGAAGTTAAGTGACTTGCCCAAAGTCACACAGCTGACAAGTGGCAGAATTGGGATTAGAACCCACGACCTCTGATTCCCAAGCCTGTGCTCTTTCCACTAAGCCACACTGCTTCTTACATAAGTGAGAAGCAGCGTAGCCTGGTGAGAGCCATGATGTCCTAGTGAAAAGAGCCTAGTACTGGGAGTCAGAGGGTCAGGGTTCTAATCCTGACTAGAGCACTTTTTAAATGAAATTTGTTAAGCACTTACTGAGTCCTAGGCACTGTACTAGGTGCTGGCATAAATATAAGCTCCTCAAGTTGGGCACAGTCCATGATTCACATAATGCTCACAGTCTTAATCCTCATTTTTCAGAAGAGATAACTGAGGCTCAGAGAGATTAAATTTGTGCAAGTTCATACAGCAGACAAGTGGTGGAGCTGGGAATAAAACCCAAGTCCTCTGACATCTTGGCCCATCTTTTTTCCATTAGGCTACACTACTTCACTTGTCTTCTGTGTGACCTTGGGCAAGTCACAACTTCTCTATGCCTTAGTTATCTCATCTGTAAAATAGGAATTTAGATTGTGAGCCCAATGTGGGACAGGGACTGAGATCACACCAATTATCTTGCACTTCTTCCTGCACTTACAGTAGTGTCTGGCACTGTGTAAACACTTTACAAATACTATATTTTTTTAAACAAGGAAATAGGCATGGACACTGTCCTTTGAAGGGCTCATAATTTATTAATAAAGGCGAGGAAGAGGACTTGAAATAAACACTCCGAGAGCAATGGAAAATGAAACATTGAAAGAGCTTAAGAGACAAGGACAAATACATAATACCCAAAATGAAAACAAAAGTCAGTAGGAAGCTGTGGCTAAAGGAGCAGAATTCAAGACTTTTGTGATACTGAGTCCACAACAAACTCAAAGCCCCAAAGATGGCTACTGAGGTCATTGACTTTCCGGAGTTTTTAAGGAGACTCATGTTGCATTCTTTTCCTGCCATGGTGATTGAAAGCAGGATGGGATTCTGAGGTTTCCTCAGGGGTGTGGAGGGGAGCCAATGTCAATTCCCTGGGAGAAAGCATGGCTGGAACACAAAGCCCTCTGGGGACCGGCTGAGCATTCCTCAGTTGGGGTGGGAGGGGGTTGAGAGCACACAGGGAAATAAGACTGCAATTACTAGATATTTTAGTTAGTTGGAGGTGAAAGGAGCATGAAGAAGAACAGCAACAACTTTCACACGAGGCCTAGTTTGGGAAGAGCTTGTGGGATTGGGCAGAGAGTTCCTCAGTCATGGTAATGTTGGGAGGCTGAGAGTATGCAGGAAGGTGAGACTGCACTTCACAGATATTTCACTACATCCATCTCCTCTCCTACATTCTTCAGGGTTGTGGGTTCAAGGTTGACTCTCCTCCCCTGGAGAAGGCAGCTGTGTGGTGGACTGGGTGGACTGACAGTGCCCAGGGTGGCACCTGTAGGGTCCAAAGAACCCAGGCTACCCACTTCCCACTGTCACAGAAACAGCAGACTAGCCAGCAAAGGAGAGCAGGCAACAGATAAGCAGTTTAGCATCAGGGACTGGGCTGGGGAAGGCTGGGAGAGTGTCCAGTGAGAGATTAGGGTCATTTATGGGGTGAGATTGGAGGTGGGAGGGATGTGTATCTGCCAGCTCTGAAAATGTACCACAAGCTTCCATGGTGGGGAGGGGAGGGATAGTCAAGACCCCAGCCTCTACCCCAGAGAACTCAGTCCAGAGTCCATTTCCTGTGTTGATTGGACTTTACTTTCATACCCTAGCCAGGAAGTGTGAGAAAGGAAGACCCAGGGCCGGGCCAGTGGGCAGTGAGAAACCCAAGGAAGCAGCAGAGAGGAGAGGGATGTGGGCTACAGAGTGGGATGAGCAGAGGAGACTGGTGAGGGGAATGGGAAAAGGGCAGACCCTGAAAGGACAAGATCAGAGGCCTAGAGTAGGGTCTGATTCAGAATTGCTGTTCCCCACCCGATTCATCGAGAAGTCTCCTGGAGAACTGAGGCAGATGCGAAAAGATCTGTCTCTTTTTCCCTCTGTCTTTGGGAGTTGCTGTCCTCAGCCTTGTCCTGGGGACAGAAATCAGATATTGGCTCAGCTGAACTCAGGCCAGCATGGCCATCCACGAAGGAGAGGTTGGGAGATGAAGGGAAGGATCGCCCATTATAGATCTGGGAGCTGATGCTGGAAATCACCCTATGGTGAAAGAGCATCCTTTGGTAAAGTATATCACATGTCTGGGGGGAGTGGCCAACATTTAAACTCTCATCTCAGGGTACTTTATCCCCTGAAAATGTCTCTGGTCATCTCAACTTCTTTCATCCCAATTCATGATTCCCCTGTCACTCCAGTAACAGTCCTTTGGTGTTCCTGTCCAGCCTCAGCAGGATGATGTAGACCTTGGGCCCAAAGATACAGCCCAGAAGCCCAGCACTGGAAGCCTCTAACTTTTTTAATCAACTGATCCCCTTCTTCACATTCCTTCTTTCTTTCTCCATCTCTGCTTTGGTTCTTAGGGAGTTCAACATCCACATAGATGTTCATGATGACCCTTCTTTTGGCTGCTCGCTACCACTCCTCAACTCCACTGACCTCGTGCTCAACCCCAGCTCACCCACTCACCATTCATTCATTCATTTATTAATTCATCCATTTGTATTTATTGAACACTTACTGTATGCACAGCACTGTATTTAGCAGCCGGGAGAGCAAAATGCAATAAAAAGATTCATCCCCTGCACACAATGAGCTTACAGTCTAGAGGGGGAGACGAACATTAATGAAAGTAAATAAATTACATTACAAATATGAACATGAGTGCTGTGGGGCTGGGAGGGGAGAATGAATAAAGGAAGCAGGTCAGGGCGATACAGAAGAGAGTGGGAGAAGAAGAAAGGAGGTCTTAATCTGGGAAGGCTTCTTGGAGGAGATGTGCCTTCAATAAGACTTCAAACAGGGAGAGAGTAATTGTCTGTTGGATTTGAGGAGGGATGGTGTTCCAGGCCAGAGACAGGATATGGTTGAGTGGTCAGAAGTGAAAAAGAGATGAGAAGGTTAGCATAAAAGGAGCGAAGTGTGTGGGCTGGGTTGTAGTAGGAGAGGTAAGAGGTGAGGTAGGAGGGGGCAAGGTGATTGAAGCAAATGGTAAGAAATTTCTGTTTGACGTATAGTTGTGGGTGGGCAATCACTGGAGGTTCTTGAGGAGTGGGGAGACATGGACTGAAGGTGTTAATATAAAATGATCTGGGCAGCAGCATGAAGTATGGACTGGAGTGGGGAGAGACAGGAGGCAGGGAGGTCAGCAAGGAGAATGGTACAGTACTCAAGGTGGGATAAGATAAGTGCTTGGATTAACATGATAGCAGTTTGGTTGGAGAGGAAAGTGTGGCTTTTAACGATGTTGTGAAGATGGAACTGATAGGACACACACACACACACACATGCACACACACACACACACATACACACACTTGGACATACACTGCATCTCATCATCTCCAGCCACTGAACAATCTCTATCCTCACCAACTCTGAAATTCTTCTATCTGACCACTACCTCCTCACTTTCCTTCTGTCCTACACACCTCCCCCTCACAAACCTGTCATATTCCCCCACAGAGGTCTCTGATCTTTTGACCTCATCCAATTTTCTCAAGTATTTATTTATTTTGATGCTATGTTGCCAGTCTACTTGTTTTGTTTTGTTGGCTGCCTCCCCCTGTTCTAGACAATGAGTCTGTTGCTGGGTAGGGATTGTCTTTATCTGCTGACGAATTGTACTTTCCAGGTGCTTAGTACAGTGCTCTGCACACAGTAAGTGTTCAATAAAAACGAACGAACGAACGAACGAATGAATGAATGAATGAATGAATGAATGAATACTCAAACGATCTTCCCTTGATGACCAAATTGACACCCTCAACCAACCACTCTACTGAACGCACATGCTCACCTAGTCCTTCGTTGATCTTGTACCACTAACACACAACCCTGGATCACCTGCACACTCTGTCTCCCTCACTCTTGTGCATGAGCCGCGGAGCATTGCTGGCAGAAATATAGGTAACAGGCTAATTGTGTTCACTTCTAGTTTATCTTTGAGTGCTTTAACTCTGCCCTCTCCTCTGCCCAGCAAAATTCTTAGTCCTTCCTATTTGACACCCATCCCCATATCCCTTACCAGTGGTTTCAGACGTTTAATTCTCTTTTCAATCCCTCTGTTCCTTCAGCCTCCCCCGCTCCCTGCCGCAACCTCCAAATATCTTACCCCTAATGACCTGGTTGCCTACTTTATTTAGAAATTTGAGACTGTCATGATCTACCTAAAGTCTCCCCTGCTCCTTTCCAATCTCTCCCTTTTCCTGCCCTTCTTCAACTCTCCTATAATATTAATAATATAGATAATGATATTTGTTAAGCACTTACTCTGTGCTAAACTCTGTTCTAAGTGCTGAGATAGATATAAGGTAATCAGGTTGCCCATGTGAAGCTCACAGTCTTAATCCCCATATTACAGATGAGGTAACTAAGGCACAAGGAAGGGAAATGACTTGCCCAAAGTCACATAGCTGACAAGCAACAGTGCTGGGTTTAGAACCCACGACCCTTGACTCCCAAGCCCGTGGTTTTCCCCTTAAGTCTCATTGCTTCTCATATCCTATCCTAATCTATAGTCAGAGTCCTATCTTTCCCAGCAATATCTCTAGATTAGATTCCCTGCCTTCTCTTAAAATCCATACCCTCTAACTGTGCATCTAATCCTATCCCTTCACACCTTACCAAAGCATTTGCCCTCTCTCAACATCTCTCCCTAACAGCCATCTTCATCTGTTTCTTCTCCAGTGCTTTCTTCTCCACTGCTTTCAAACATACTTATATCTCCCTTATCTTAAATAAACCCTCCCTTGATCCCACAGTTCCCTCCAGTTATCACTCCATCTCTGACCTACCATTCCTCTCGAAACTCCTCAAGCAAGTTGTCTATACCCTCTGTCTCAAATTCCTCTTCTCCAATTCACTCCTTTCCCCCTTCCAATCTGGTTTCTGTTCCCTTCGCTACTCAGAATTCATGAGTAGCTACTCTCAAAGTTCACAAGTGATCTCCTTAGTAAATCCAATAGCTTCCACTGTAACCTAATCCTACTTGACGTCTTGGCTGCCTTCAACAGTGTCGACCACCCCCATCTCCTGGAAACATTATCCAACCTCGGTTTCACGGACACTAACGTCTCCTAGTTCTCCTCCTATCTCTCTGCCTGCTCACTCTCAGTCTCTATTGTGGGCTCCTCCTCTGCATCCCAACCTCTAACTGTGAGTTTCCCTCAAAATTCAGTTCTATATCCCCTTCTATTCTTCATCTATACCCACTCCCTTGGAGAATTCATTCATTCCCATGGCTTCTGGCTTCAACTACTATTTCTATGTAGATGATTCCCAAATTTACATCTCCAGCCCTCATCTCTCTCCCTATCTGCAGTCTTTCATTTGTTACTGTCTTTAAGCCATCATTATTTGGATGTCCTGACATCATTTCAAACTAAGCATGTACAAAACAGAACTCCTTATCTTCCACCCAAACTCTGTCCTCCCCCTTAATTTACCTATCACTCTAGACAGTACCACCATCTCTCCTGTGTCCCAAACCCATAAACCTGGGGTTATCCTTGGCTCATCACTCTCATCCTCATTCTCACTCTAGGCTTCAAGACTCTCCATCACCTTGCCCCCTCCCACCTCTCCTCCCTTCTCTCTTTCTACTGCCCACCCCACACGCTCTGCTCCTCTGCTGCCCACCTCCTCACTGTCCCCCATTCTCACCTATCCCGCCGTCAACCCCGGGACACATCCTTCCGCGGTCCTGGAATGCTCTCCCTCCTCACCTCCGCCAAACTAATTCTCTTCCCCTCTTCAAAACCCTACTTAAAGCTCACCTCCTCCAAGCGGCCTTCCCAGACTGAGCTCCCCTTTTCCCTCTGCTCCCTCTGCTCCCCTTCTACCCCCCTTCACCTCTCCTAAGCTAAGCCCTCTTTTCCCCCCTTTCCCTCTGCTCCTCCCCCCTCCCTTCCCCTTCCCTCAGCACTGTACTCGTCCTCTCAACTGTATATATTTTCAATACCTTATTTATTTTGTTAATGAGATGTACCTCACCTTGATTCTATTTATTTGCTATTGTGTTAATGAGATGTTCATCCCCTTGATTCTATTTATTGCTATTGTTTTTGTCTGTTTCCCCTGATTAGACTGTAAGCCCATCCAAGGGCAGGGACTGTCTCTGTTACCGATTTGTACATTCCAAGCTCTTAGGACAGTGCTCTGCACATAGTAAGCGCTCAATAAATATTACTGAATGAATGAATGAATGAATCCAACATACATATTCAATCTATCACTAAATTCTGTCAGTTCAACCTTCAAAAAATCACTAAAATCTGTTCTTTCCTCTCTAGCCATACTGGTATCATGTTAATCCAAGCACTTATACTATCCCACCTTGATTACTGTGCCAGTCAGCAAGGAGACTGGCTCCTGTCACTCCCCATTCCAGCCCATACTTCATTCTACTGCCCAGATCATTTTTATACAAAAACCCTCAGTCCATGTTTCCCCACATCAAGAACCTCCAGTGGTTGCCCACCCACCTATGCATCAAACAGAAATTCCTTACCATAGGCTTTAAAACACTCAATCACCTTGCCTCCTGCAATTTGTTGACAAATATTGTGCACAATTATGTTATATAATATATTATAGCACAATATGCCCTGACCTCTATCCTCTAGGTGACTGAGGCATGAGAACATATGTAGACTGAGTTGTCATGGTAATTTTCATCTTCAGAACAAGACTAAAAAGTGAGTGAAAAAAGCAAGTGCAATGATTAAAAATCTGAGGCTGCAAAACCATTAACATTGACTATCCAACATTCAACAAGCTTATTCATGTTTTCTTTTGTTTTTTCTGCTGGAGATGGTCACATCAATTTGTATGCAACCATCAGTGGGATACTGCCAGAGCAGAATCATTTCCCTTTTGTGTCCTGACAGATAATGGCATTGACTTTTACTTCCTTGAAAGAATGTAAGCTCCTTGTGGGCAGAAAACCTGTCTCTTCATGCTTCTGTATTTCCCAAGTGCCTAATGCAAGGCATTGCACCCAGTGGATCCTCAATAAATACTCCTCCTCTCTGCTTCCCCACAGCCTCCTCCTCCTTCTCCTCCTCTTACTACTACTACTACTACTACTACTACTACTACTACTATCCCTACTACTGCTAACCATATTACTACTCCTAAGATTGCTACTAGGACTAGTATTAAGACTACTACTTTACCTGAGAAAATAACTTGTCCCACATTATCCTCTCCTCACTGATATTGAAATCTTGTCCAACTGGGCCAGGGGGATAAATTCTCCCACTTTGACATGGGCTCTGGTGTCATTCTGTAAAGTCTGACAGTTCAAGATGTCAAATCTACTCATCACCCTTCTGAGGTCATCCAAATAGACCTGGTCACCAGCCTTGGTGTGGAATTGGGTGTTCTTTAGGAGAGAGTTGAGCTGGAGGGAGAGATTAACACCAGTGACTGGAGTCCAGCCCATCACCATCTGCTCACCCCTTGATGTTCCCATTATGACCTGAACCCAAGGAGCTGAGGGGACCAGCTGGAAATCTTTAAGGTAGTCATGAACTGATTCCAGGAAGGAGGTGGATTTTAGTATCTCTAAACATCTCTGTCACCTCAGTAAATGATTCTCTGCTCCAGTGATGTCCACACCAGCCAGAACCTAAGCAAAAGACACTCAAGACCTAGAGTAACTGGATTCATACTGCCAATGGCTATAGGCTGACAATCTCCTTAGGGAGCGGGACTTCAGGGAAGGAGGGAAGGATTACCTGTCATGGATGAGGAACTTGATTTGGTCCAATCCCCAGCATCTCCAGCTCCTTCCCAGCCAAGAGTTTTTGGTGGAGGGCATGAGCTATGGCATACACAGCACAATACACACTGTAACTCTGAGGAGACAGATTCATGTCCCAGAAGGCCATGGCCTGGCTCTCCAAAGTATCATTTTCAGTTCACAGTCCTGGCACTGAAAGTCTTTCCTGTTCTTCTACAAGTGGACAATCAAAGGCCCATCCCCACAACGACTGCAGAAACACATCTTGTTGATATTTTCCAGGGTTCAGAGTCTGCTCAAAATCCCTGAAACCCAAAATGTCATTACTGTGGCCTGAAAATAACAAAGCACCTTGGAAAAAGTTGTTACTTGGGTCTAAGGAATCTGTGGTAAAATCCCAATCAGAGGTGGTGACCCTAATTTTACCAAGGATAAGAACATTATTCATATTTAGCACAAAAAACAATAAAGAGAATGTATCCCTATAGACAATAACCACATTGGCTGATGATTTACTAATGTTTGTGTAATAAGACTTAAATGGATATGTACTTTCAGTAAACTATTCCTGGATTCTCTCAGTGTAGGCCACACAAATTCCATTCTTGGCCATTTCCTCTGTCATGGTCTTCGTGAATGTCTCCCCTCTAATGTCATTGGTGACCAGAAGGCCAGTCCAGACCCAGTGAAAATGTTTCATGAGTCAAGGAAGAAATCAAGAGAAAGGCATATAGAGTACAAAACAGCAGTATGTCCTGACTCATGGAGCACAGAAAGTAAAAGGAGAGGATGTATAGTTCTGAGATGTTCTTCTGACCCCATCAAATTCTCTAAGCTCTTTTCATTTCCTGAACAACAACATTTGCAGAGATATTCCATCTCTGGCTCCCCCACACCCTTCCCCTCTGAAGTTGTTAAAGGCCACTGCCCAGCACTGGTGCCTGTTGCCCTCCCTCACTTTCTCACTCCTTTCCTGCCCATTCCAGACTATAAGTAACACAAATGCTTACTGTGTAGGCTCAGGGAAGAAAAGTGGTTGTATCGTGACGTTATTGTCAGCTCCTAAATGACTCTGAATCAAATCCAGAGACAGGAGTCCCCCAATAACCAAATCTCCATCTTGATAATAGCTGCTAGAAGAATTTATCTCCAAAGTGCATGGATATTTTGCCATCCCAAACTGGAAACCATGAGTCTGGGTAAATAGAGACATCCAGAGAAGACTAATCCTCATGATGATGGCTCTAAATCTCAAAGAGAAAACTATCAACCTCTCCTCACAGAACAGGAGAGTCTGGGACAGGCTGACTCAGACCCAGAGATTTTGAGATGAGCAAGTCTTTAGAAATTGCACAATCCCCGGAGGGTTCACTGGATACACTGATGCATTGCCTGACTGGGGAGAGGTCTCACTCCAGCTCGTTGGAGGGAGTGTGTGTGGGGGAATATCTATAGGAATGTTTTTGAGTGATGCAAGAGTTGCCAGTTCCACCTGATTGTCTTTGTTTTCGTGACCTAAGTAATCACAGCCTCTAGTCTACCTCCTTACTCTCCTGCAGCCCACCCCACTCCCAGAGAGGGAGTAAAGTCACCGAGGAAAAAAATCGCTTTGTACTCTGCACCTGGATACCCACAATCACTGCACAAAAAAAGAGCCAGAAATCACATTAGAATCTCCAGAGATATCCCAGAAGTCAATGATCTTAGTGGGACCAGGGCTTTGGAAAAGTCCAGGCATCTCTTAGAACACAAAACACCTATATATTTCCACAGGTTGTATGACCCTTGGCCAAATAGCCCTTGTTCACTCTTCTGGGTCAGGCTCTGAGCAGCATGACCTAATGGAAAGAGCAGGGGGCTGAGAGTCAGTTTTAATCTCACTCCTGCCACTTACCTGTTGTGTGACCTTGGGCAAGTCACTTAACTTCCATGTGCCTAAATTTCCTCCTCTGTAAAATGGGGATTTAATGCCAGTTCTTCCTCTTATTTAGACTCTGAGTCTCATGTGGTACAGGAATGGTGTCTGGCCAGATTAATTTGTATCTATTACAGCATCTAAAACTGTACTTGACACATAGAAGCACTTAGCAAATAAAATAACAATATCAGTCAGTCAAATTATATCTATTGAGCATTTACTGTGTATAGAGCACTGCACTAAAAATTGAGAGAGTAATAATAATAAAAACAGTTCTAGTATTTTTTAAGTGCTTACTGTGTACCAGGCACTATACAAAGCTTTGGGGTAGACACAAGCAAAGCAGGTTGGACACAGTCCCTATCCCAAAGGGGTTTCACAGTCTCAGTCTGCATTTTACAGATGATGGAACTGAGGTACAGAGAAGTAAAGTGACTTGTCCCGGATCACACAGCTGACAAGTGACAGAGCTGGGATTAGATCCCATAACCTTCTGTATCACAGGCCTGTGCTCTATCCACTACATCATGTACAATGTACATGGAGTAAAATGTAAAAGAGATTATAGTCATATTGTCTGCCCACAATAAGCATACAAATCTGGAAGAGAAGAAATACATTAATATAAATAAATTAATTATGGATTAAATTAAGGGCTGTGGGGCTGAGGGAGGGTACAAATCCAAGTTCTAAGGGTGACACCAAAGGGAGAGGGAGGAAAGGAAATGAAGGCTTAGTCAGGGAAGTCCTCTTGGAGGAGGTATGCTTTCAATAAGGTTTTGAAGGTGGGGACAGTGATCATCTGCTAAATATGAAGAACGGAGGGTTCTCCAGGCTAGTGAAAGGGCATGAGTGAGAGTTGGCATTGAGACAGAGGAGATCGAGGTAAAGGTTGGCATTAGAGGAGCAGAGTATGAGGGCTGGATTGTAGTTGGAGAGTAGTCAGGTTAGGGTAGAAGGGGGCAAGGTGATTGAGTGCCTTAAAGCCAGTAGTGAGAAGTGTCTGATACTGAGATAGATGGGCAACCACTTGAGGTTCTTTGAGGGGTGGGGAAACATGGACTAAAGTTTATTATAGAAAAATGATCAGGGCAGCAGAGTGAAGTATGGATTGGAGTGGGAAGAGTACCTTGCAGGCGAGTGGAGACAAAGGGTGGAGGGCAGGGGGAGGGCAGCATCAGCAGGTCAGAGCCCCCTTTTTGAGCTGCAGCGCCCACCTCCAACTGTGGGGGCTACAAATCGGCTTGAATCTCTCTCCCTACTTCACATAACTCAACCCAGCCTGCTGTTTGGGACTGGGCAGGAGAAGGGGTGGGTTGTGGGCAGATGGCCGTGGAAGCTCAGAGACTTCCCTCAGTAGTAGAAACTCTATGCTATATACCCATCACCTCAACAATTATTCCAGACCTTAAACTCACAACTGAAACTCCCAATCTCCTTACCATTTCCCCCTACTTTCCCCCCTATCCTTGCCAAATACTATGTTGACAAAACTGAAATCATCAAGCATGACCTCCATAAAATCTTCCCGTTCTACTCATTCATCTACTCTCTCATCCTTCCCAGCTGTCTCTCAAAAGATTCATTCTCCTCTGCCTTCTAACAAGCTCATCTCTGCCTTTTACAAAAAAAAAAAAAAAACAGAACAAAAAAACTACTCAAAACTCTGAATCTCACTCCATTTCTCATCTACCATCCCATTTTATCATTCATTCAATAGTATTTATTGAGCGCTTACTATGTGCAGAGCACTGTACTAAGCGCTTGGGATGAACAAGTTGGCAACAGATAGAGACAGTCCCTGCCGTTTTGCATTCTGATCCTTCAATCGTTTTTAATTCTAAGTGTTTGGAGCTATTCTGTTTCCTCTCCAAGCTCCTCAAAAAAGTTGTATGCATTGGACACTTCCTCTCCTCCAATTCCATGTTTGGCCCTCTAAAATCTAGTTTCCACCCTCTCCACTCCTCTGAAACCACTTTCTCCAAGGTTTATTCATTCATTCAATAGTGTTTATTGAGTGTTAATATGTGCAGAGCACTGTACTAAGCGCTTGGAATGTACGATTTGGCAACAGTCTAAATGGGGGAGACTGACAGCAAAGCAAAACAGAACATATAAATACAGATGTGGAAATGGCAGAGTACAAGGATATGTGTGTAAGTTTCGAGGGGCTGAAGGTGAAGACAAGTACCTAAAGGGTACAGGTCCAAGTACATGGGTGATGGAGAAGGGAGAGGGAGTAGGGAAAATGAGAGCTTAGGGAAGGCCTCTAGGAGAAGATGGGACTTTAATAAGGCTTTGAAGACAGGGAGAGCTGACAATATGTCATATATGAAGGGAGAGGGAGTTCTAGGCTAGAGGGAAAACATGGACAGTGGGTTGGTTGTAGTTAAATGCTTGGAACAGCTGGTGTGGTCCATGGATGTATTGGATGAATCTAACCCCACTCCACTTCCCCAAGTCAGTAAAGCTCCTGGCTGTAACAGAAGGTCAACAAAATCCCCCCACCCCTGATGTCAATGGGGAAGGAGGGATAGGGGATGGTGGGGGCAGGTGTTTGCCCAGGACATCCCAGGTCAACCCAAGGTGACTGGGAGAGGCACCCCAAGAGAGCCCAGCAAGGGGAAAAAGGGTAATGACCTTGTCCTTGCCTTCTCCTTGCCAGTCTAATGGACTCTATTCTGTCCTAATCCTCTTGGACCTCGTGTCAGCCTTTGATTCTATGGACTTTATTCTCTGCTCCTGGAAGCCTTATCTATCCTATTTTTTCTCCTCTTCCTTCTCTGGCAGCCCCTTCTCAGCCCCATTTACCTCTTCTTCCTTCCTTTTTTACTCCCTAACAGTAGGGGCCCCAAGGCTCCATTCTGTATCTCCATTCCCTGTGTACTTTATACTCACTTCCTTGGTGAGTCTCATTCACACCTTGCTTTAACCACCGCTTTCTATGTAAATGATTCCTAAATCTTCCTTACTGACCCCACCTTCACTGCAATCATAAATTTCTTCTTGCCAGCAAGATATCTCTCTACGGATTTCCCTAAAACACCTCAAGCTCCAAATGTCTGAAACAAAATTTCTCATCTTCCCTCCAAGTTCCTCATTTCCAGCCAACTTTCCCATCACAGTTGCCAACAGAATTCCAGGGCCTAGCACATAGTAAGTGCTCAAAAATTTAACTGGGGAAAGGTGAAAAAAATGACAACACAATGTTCCCCAGCCTAAGCCTCAGTTTCCAGTAAAGGTGTCAAGACACTTGGAGGACCTGTGTGCTAGGAACCCACCTTTTCAGTTAAAGAGGGGCCATACTAACTCTTCCCTCCCATTCCATGACCCTCCTTCCAGTAACCCAATCTGCCTCACTCACTCTGCTCAGGAACTACCCAATCCCCTCTGGAGCCTGGTAGTATTTCATGCCTGCCCAGTTTTCAGTTGGAATGAATTCCATAATTTTACTATTTACTCTGGATTCCTTTTGCTTGGTCTATATCTACCACATTTGAGTTTCAATGGGTGACTCTGTCAATATTGGGAAATTTGGTGAATGATAAGTCTTGGTTCCCCTTGTCCCTTCCCTTTCTAATTTTGAGTCTCTTCTTAGCTGTCTTCAGCAGGATCAAGAGCCCCGATGCTCTCAGCCTATCACCACAGAGAAAGGTCTCCAGACTCCTGATCACCTTGGTCACCTTTCTCATCCTCTGTCATATGCTGTCTTTCCTAACATACAGTGATCAAGACTTCTATCTATGAAATCTGGGAGGGGAGAGGGCAGGGGAAATAGAAGTTAGCAAGGATCAAGATAAAGTGAATGAGTTTAGAGACTGCCCAGTGAGGCTTCACAGGACACTGAGTACTCAGGCTGGGTGATGGAAAGCATAGAAGTCTCTCAGCAGCAGGGCACCAGTGCCCTACTCCTGCCACCGACCCTCACAGCATCTTATTTTGAGGAATCTCCATCCATTACATGTCCAGCCCACCCATCCTTCACTGCTCCCAGTCACGCTACTCCATTTTGTAAGAGTAGAAATGGGGCACATTTGGAGCTGGGTGGCTTTTATTTGCTGGTGAATATTTCCTGCAGGCTCATGGTGCACTGAAAACTTCAGGAAAATTGGATTGGAGTCTGATCTCCCGGGTGGGGTATACAGAGAAGGAGATCTTTAGGGTAACCCTTATGCAGAGAATCCTATAGAAATGGGTCCCAGGGAATGGGAACTGAGCCACCATCCTGAGAGGTCAGAAGAAGCTATTGTAGTAGTAGTAGTAGTAGCATTTTTGATAATAGTACTTATTAAGCACTTAAGCTGTGTGAAGCATGGGCCGAAGCACTGGGAGAAAAGTAAATAAGCTATTGCCTATCTTGGTTTGCGAATATGGGAGTGGAATCGGCAGTCAAGCCTCTTATGGTTACTATTTTGTGTTTTCTTATGCCAAGTGTCAGCTTATATAGTAACAGGGATATTTATTAAGTGCTCACTATGTTGGAGTAGATATAAAGTTAACAGTTCAGAGGCAGTTCAGAGGCAGTCTCACATAGGGCTCATAATCCTTATTTTCTCCTCATTTTGCAGATGAGGAAACTGAGCAGTGAAGATGGAGCTATAACCAAACTCCCTAACTCCTGGAACCATGGTATTTCCAGTAAGCCATGACAAATGCTGACAAAATTCGGTATGAACCGGAGTTTCCATATTCTCATTCACAGACCAGAGTATGCCCTTATAGCTAGATCTGAATATGGAAAGCTTCAGTGGCAGAGGAAGAATTTTCCAGGGATAGGCAGAAATTGCCTAAGTTCATGTTGTGGGTCAATTCTTAAAACTATTATAGGAGGCAGAATGTACAGTAACTACCATATGACTTTTAATTCTGGGGAATGATATGATAACAATGGAAAAACTAAAAATACTAAAAATGACAATAATAGCACTTGTGGTATTTTTAAGTGCTTACTATGTGTGAATACAATCAGATCATACACAGTCCCTGTCCACCTGGGATTCACTGTCCAAGAGGAAGGGAGAACAGGCAAATTTTAAAGATGAAAAAAATGAGGCACAGAGAAGTCAAGTAGCAGGCAAATGCCAGGGCTGTGGTTAGAATCCAGGTCTCCTGTCTATCGGAAGAGAACTTTTTCCACTATGGCTAGGAAGAATTAATAGGGAAAACGTATTGGTGGTAATAGGAGATATTTAATAAAAATCACTGGATAAAGTATCTCATATGTTTCTCTTCCAGTAAAACATAAAGCATGAAAACCAAAAATACAATGCAATAACGAATCACTGGATTTTTTTTTAACTAAAACCTCACCATGACAGTAACATATTGGAAGACTTTTCTGATCTGGTCTGGATCAGACAAAGCAATGAGACTTTCTTTGTCTCTGTCTCTGTCTCTCTGTGTCTCTGTCTAATTCTCTATTTTTTCTTTTCACTCTCCCTCTACCTTCTGCCCCCATTCACCGTCTCTCCTCTGATTTGGGACATTACTCAAAAAAAAAAAAAAGGAAGAATCCCACAATCCTGATCTGAACTTTGCTGGTATTTTTACATTGGTCATTGTTTTCTTAGCATTACCAATTAAAACTCCATTCATGGATAATGGACCCAATCAAAAGAATAGAGCTTATTTTTGAAAGTTCTCCCTAGTTTTTCCCTCTGTCCCTGTGTCTTTCTTTTGGAACTTCAGATTGGGAACACAACCTCTCCTGTCAGGACCTGTCAGGTCAGTTCTTTGTCTCTGCAGTTTCCTGCCAGAGATGCAGAGAAGAATGCTCCTTGCTTTTCACTTCCCCCCACGGTCATGAGAGGCTTTGTATTTTCTGCCCCTATGCCAATGCTGTTCTAAGCTAGTGATGTATGCTGTCTCCTGTCCTATCCATTGCAGGTACTTCAACAAACATTACCATCACCTCATGTACCTAGTGTATGCTAAGAAGATCAGGAGAAGATAAGCAGTATAGCCTACTAGAAAGAACATGGGCCTGGGAATGGGAAGGACCAGAGTTCTATTCCCTGTTTCACCATTTGTTTGCTGTGTGATTTCTGCTACCAGCAGGGTCACTACCAGCCTAGACACTAACAATGAGGGTCCTCAGGATGGTGTATTCTGCATCACCGAAGAGGAGTAAACTCTGATTCCAACAGTACTTGGGACTAGTGGGGTAACTGGGTGGAAGCTACCAAAAGGCTGTATGGGGATAAATGGATGTCCCAAAGATCGAACCCTACACTTGCACATTGCAATTCAAAATTCTCCTACCGAACATTCATGCTGGCAGACCTATTTGCATTGCAGTTATAGGAGAATTTGGGACCCCGAGGAATAGATGGGGAGGCAGACAAGACATTTGGTAAGCAGGAAATGCCCTTTTTACAAAGACCTGAGCTGAGCAGAGTGCAATAAATCAATTAATCCATCATATTGTTTGTTCATTTTTTAATGGCATTTGATAATGATGATGATGATGATGATGATGGTATTTGTTAAGCGCTTACTGGGTGCCAAGCACTGTTCTAAGCACTGGGGTCCCCCCCACCCCGATTAGATTGTAAGCCCGTCAAAGGGTAGGGACTGTATCTGTTGCCGATTTGCACATTCCAAGTGCTTAGTACAGTGCTCTGGACATAGTAAGCGCTCAATAAATACTATTGAATGAATGAATAAAAGTAATCAGGTTGTTCCACCTGGGGCTCACAGTCTTAATTCTCATTTTACAGATGAGGGAGCTGAGGCACACAGTTCTAAGCGCTTGGGGTAGATGCAAGTTATTCAGGTTGGTTACAGTCCCTGTCCCACGTAAGGTCTCACAGTCTAAGTAGGAGGGTGAATAGACATAGAATCCCCATTTTGCAGTTGTGAAAACTGAGTTACAGAGAAATTAGGTGACTTGGTCACACGGTGGGCAAGAGGTGAAATGGGATTAGAACCCAAGTCCTCTGACTCCCAGGCCCATACTTCATCCACAAGGCCACCTACTACTTGTTTGAGAAACTTCTAAGCACACAGAACATTATTCTAGGTGCTTGAGAGACTACAACAGAAATAGTTAACATGATCCGTACCCACCCAAATTTTAGAATCTAGCCAGGAAGACATCAATTAATTAATTAATCAATCAAGCTCTGTACTAAGCACTTGGGAGAGTATCAGTCTGCTTCAGTCTGTGTCTCAGTATATTTGTAAGTGTCTGACCCAGAGGACATTCTCTAAGACTTTTCTTTGTCCACACAGCTGACCCTCTCTTTCCTCATCCACAGCCCTGCTCCCTATCTCTCTGCTTTGACAAAAGCAGACCTCAGGATCAGGTCTTTTGAGCTCGAGCCCAGAGCCCCTGGCCAACCTGTTCCCAGCTTAAGGGAGGAAGTGTTTCAGTGGCCCAGTCCAGTTTTGGTTGGACCTCGATACTAGTAAGAAGCCCCACTTCTGTCAAGATTGGCACTCAGTTTCTGCTGGGTCCTGTGCAGGGGGAGGTTAAGGCCAGATGGATAAGGCTTCTCTCCTGTAGGAAATGTTTGAAGCCTGCTCCACAGGGACTTAGTGTCCACTCTCCATAATTTCTTTTTCACCACCTCTTTCCCTTCATGAGCTTGTAAGCCCGAAGCCCCATGTTGGAAGGAGGAAAAGATTCCACCTTTGAGACTTTTAAATGAGCCCATGCCAAGATAGACCTCTGTCTGGCTGTCAGTCACTCTCTGGACTGTCACGTGGCTGTGTCTCCTTGCCACTGGCCACCCAGCACAACTGACTGGTGTCTTCACCTTCTTCTTCAATCAATTAATGGTATGTACTGAGCACCTACTGTGTCCAGGGCTCTTATTAAGCCTCTGGGAGAGGGAATTGCCTGGATCTTCATAGCACTTCTTCCCCGGGACTCTCTTCCTCCTCCACTGGCATGGCTGCAACCACAGACACCTTACAAACTTTCTGGTCATTCCCCTGGAGGCAGGGGTTTCCATTTGCACAGCTCTATTCTTTGGCCCACCTTTAACTAAGAGGAACTGCATTTTCATCCTGGCCTGAACCTTTCAGGGCACTCTGGTTTTTGTAGGGACCATCAGCAAAGAGGGTGAGGTTGGGTAGGGCTATGCAAATATGCTACTTCCACCTTTGGCTATCACTCTAACTGTGAGCAAGTTCCCAAGAGCATGAGAAAGATCATTCTTCTGCTTCATTTGGATGCCAAGTGGAGAGAATTAAAATGCAATTTATCCCTTTGTGTCATTCCTAGAACCTGTGTTGGACCCAGGGTAATTGGAGGTGAAAGTAAAGACTTGCAGCTTGGAGCAGTGGAGGTTCAGTGGTAGAATTCATGCCTGGACCAGAAGGAGGTCTGGGCTTTGATATTTACCCAGTGCAGTCAGATTTCTTTTTAGGTCATACCATAACTGACAGGCCTCATTTTACTGTTCTGGCCAAGCATCATGGAGAACAACCTAATTGCAGTGTACCTACTGCCCACACCGATTTGCAATCCAAAGACCACGCAGTCTAGGGGGATACCATAAATTACAAAGAGAAGGAAGAAGGGAAAGGGATATGGTCATGAGTTAGCTTTGAGAGCTTACATCATCCTGGGCATTGAAGGAGCCCAGATTTCTAAATGAGATAAGGGATCAGGGTAGGTTCAGGCTCAAGGAAGAGAGGCAATAACTGACAGAAAACAGATCATTCCCAACTAGGTGCCAGGACTGAGAACTGGATCTCAGACATTGGTCAGACTATTTGGCAAAGGGGGCAGTATTCACTGTGTGACTTTGGGCAAGTCACTTAACTTCTCTGTACTTAGGTTACCTCACCTGTAAAACGGAGATTAAGACTGTGAGCCTCACATGGGACAACCTGATTACCTTGTATATCTACCCCAGGGCTTAGAACAATGCTTGGCACTTAGTAAGTGCTTAACAAATACCATCACTATTATTCCAGTGCTTAGAACAGTGCTCGGCATTTAGTAAGCACTTAACAAATGCCATCATTATTATTATTATCATCATTATTATTTTATGGGTGCAATAAACAATGTGTGCCAGAGTTGGAATGGGGCTGAAACTAAACCTAGATGGGAGTTCTGAGGAAGGGAGGAAGATGAGCTGGTGTTTGGGCTGGAAGTGGGAGGTGGAGGGAGTGTGGAGTCTCAGTTCTTGAGACAATTTCCCTCCCAAACTGCAGCCTCAGGCTGCAGACCAGAGAGGCACCATTCCATAGTAGCTCCCTGCCCCACCCTCCTCTACCTGGGCATGGTGATGACATTTCCCTGCCAGCCAATCACAGTAGCACACTCAGAGCCTTCAATTCCTTAGTAGTATGATGGCATCTTTAACAAGTCATTGGTTTTAAACAAGCTCATGAATCCCCTAACCTAAAAAACTCTCCGCTTCTCTCACGGCACCCTCCAGTTATTACCTCATTCTTCCTGAATTCCTCAAGTGAGTAGTTTGCACCCACTACCTCCACTTCCTCTCCTCCAATTTTCTCCTTCAATTCCTCCAATCTGGATTCTGCTCCACTCCTTGGAAACGTCCCTTTCTAAGGTCACCAAAGAGCTCCTTCTTGTCAAATACAATGACCTTTATGCCATACTAATCCTCCACAACCTCTGCCTTCAACTCAGTGTAAAACCCCCCTTTTCCTGGAATTACTAACTAGCGTCACTGACATTGTATTCTCCTGGATATCCTCCTGTCTTTCTGGATTTCTCATTCTTTACCACTTCCTATGCCCACCTCTAGCTCTGGGGTGTCCCTCAAGCACCAGTTCTGCTCTATTTACATACACCCTTGCTTCAGAGCACTCTCACCCCCACAGTCACTAAGTCAGTTGCATTATTAAGTGCTTACTGTGTTCAGAGCACTATACTAAGTGCTTGAGAGTGCAATATGACAATATAACAGACACATTCCCTGCCCACAATGAGCTTACACTCTAGAGGGGAAGACAGACTTTAGTATCTATAAATAAAATTACTGATATGGACAAAAGTGCTGTGGGGCTTGGAGGAGCAATGAGGAAAGGGGGATTCTAGTATGTCGTGAGGGTCAAACCTATAGTATTTAGTGATAGATTGAATATATGGGTTGAATGATAGAGAGGAGTCTAAGAAGCAATCTAAAGTGATGGGAAAGTCAGGAGAAGGGCAGGGATTGGGTGGGAGATTAGGAGTTCTGTTAAGCAAGTTAAATTTGAGGTGATGGCAAGAAATCCAAGTAGAGATGTCTTGAAGGCAGGAGGAAATATGAGACTGCAGAAAGGGAGAAAGATCAGGGTTGGAGATGTAAATTTAGGAATCCTCTGCATTGAGGTGGTAGTTGAATTCATGTGAGTGAATGAGTTCTCCAAGGGAGTGGGTGTAGATGAAGAATAGAAAGGGACCTAAAACTGAACATTGGGGTGGGAGGCAGAGGAGAAGTCTACGAAAAAGACTCAGAATGAGTAGGCAGAGAAATAGGAGGAGAAACAGGAGAGGAAAGTGTCAGTAAAGCCGAGGTTAGATAATGCTTCCAGAAAAAGGAGGTGGTCGACCATGTCAAAGGCAGCCAAGAGGTCAAGGAGGATTAGGATGGAGTAACGGCCTTTGGATTTAACAAGAAGGTTTTGATAACTTTCTCACATTCCTTCTCTCTTTCTCCATGTCCACATTGATCCCTGGGGACTTCAATATCCACATAAATATTCCTGATGACCCTTTTGCTGCCCACATTCAATCACTTCTCAACTCCACTAACCTCCTGATCCACCCAACCTCACCTACTCAACAGTTTGGACGCACTCAATCTCATCATCTCTAGCCACTGCACATCTCTACCCTCACCAAGTCTGAAGTTCCTCTAACTCATCGCAACCTCCTCACCTGACGTCTCTTTCACACACCTCCTCCCCACAAATCTGTACTTTTGCCTCACAGAGACCTCTGATCTTTTGATCCCATCTAATTTTATCAATTCAACTTGCCCCATATAACCTCCATACCCAAAATCCCTTCCCTTGATGACCAAATTGACACTCTCATCAACACCCTCTCTATTGAACTCGAATCACTCACTCCCCTATCCCTTTATTGATCTTATACCACGGGCCTACAACCCTGGATCACCTCCGTGGTCCACCTCCTTTGCTCTTGTCCATGAGCCACAGAGCACTGCTGGCAGAAATCCAGATATCAGGTTGACCTTGTCCATTTTAAATTTATCCTTAAGTGCTTTAACTCAGCCCTCTCCTCTACCCAGCAAAATGATTTCCCCGTCCTTATTAGCACCCATGCCTATCACCCTCGCCAGTTGATCCAGACATTTAACTTCCTCCTCAAAATCGCCTTTCTGTGCCTCCCCTATTTCTTGTCCTCAGTGACTTGGCCACCTACTTCATTAAGAAAATTGCCACTATCAGATAAGATCTCACTATGGCTCAGTGGAAAGAGGCCGGGCTTGGGAGTCAGAGGTCACGGGTTTGAATCCCTGCTCTGCCATTTGTCAGCTGTGTGAATGTGGGCAAGTCACTTAACTTCTTTGTGCCTCAGTTACCTCATCTGTAAAATGGGGATTAAATGTGAGCCTCATGTGGGACAACCTGATGACCCTGTATCCACCCCAGCACTTAGAACAGTGCTCTGCAAATAGTAAGCGCTTAACAAATACCAACATGATTAGACTGTAAGCCCATCAAAGGGCAGGGACTGTCTCTGTTACCGATTTGTACATTCCAAGCGCTTAGTACAGTGCCCTGCTCATAGCGCTCAATAAATACGATTGAATGAATCTCCCCTGCCCCTCTCCAGTCTTTCCCCACTCCTGCCCCTTTAACTCTCCCATCTTTCCCAGCAGTATCTCTAGAGAGATCACCTGCTTTCTCTCAAATTCCCCATCCTCCATCTGCATATCCGACCCCATTACTTCTCATCTTATCAAAACACTTGCCCTAACCCTTCTTCCCTCCTTAACTGCCATCTTCAACTGTTTACTCTCCAATGGCCTTTTCCCCACTGCTTTCAAACATGCCCATATCTCTTCTGTCCTAAAATACCCTCCCTTGACTCCATGGCTCTTTCCAGTTATTGCCCCATCTCCCTCCTACCAATCTTTGCCAAACCCCTAGAACAAGCTGTCTACACCTGTTGTCTCACACTTCTCTCTTCTGATTTTCTCTTGATCCCTTCAAATCTGGCTTCTGTCCTGTTCACTCCACAGAAACCAGCCTCTCACAGGTCACCAGTGATCTCCTTCTTGCCAAATCCAATGGCCTCTATTTCATCTTAACCCTCTTCGATCTCTCAAGTGCCTTCAACATTGTCTAACACCCCTTTCTCCTGGTAACATTAACCAACCTCGACTTCATTGACTCTGTCCTCCCCTGGTTCTCCTCCTATCTCTCTACCCACTCAGTCTGAGTCTCTTCTGTGGGCACATCCTCTGCCTCCCACCCCCTAACTTTGGGGTTACCTCAAGGTTCAGTTCTGGATCCCCTTCTATTCTTTATCTACACCCATTCACTTGGAAAACTCATTCAGTCCCATGGCTTCAACTACCACCTCTATTAATAATAATAATAATAATAATGACATTTGTTAGATGCTTACTACGTGCAAAGCACTTTTCTAAGCTGGAGAAGATACAAGATGATCAGGTTGTCCCTCACAGTCTTAATCCCCATTTTACAGATGAGATAACTGAGGCACAGGGACGTTAAGTGACTTGCCCAAAGTCACCCAGCTGACAAGCGGCAGAGCTGGGATTTGAACCCATGACCTCTGACTCTGAAGCCCATGCTCTTTCCACTGAGCCACACTGCTTCTCAATTCAGATATTCAGATGTTCAGCTATTCAGATTCAGATATTCACATTTCGGTATTCAGATGATGCCGAAATCTACATCTCCTCCCCGACCTCTCTCCCTCTCTGCAGCCTCGCATTTCCTCTTGCCTTCTAGACAACTTTTACTTGGTTGTCCTCCCATCACCTCAAACTGAACATGTATAAAACAGAATTCCTTATCTTCCCACCCAAACCCTGTCCTCCCCCTGAGTTTCCCATCACTGTAGATGGCAACATCATCCTTCCTTTCTCACGAGCTTGTAACCTTGGCATTATCTTTGACTTCTCTCTCTTATTCAACACACATATTCAGTCTATCACTAAATACTGTCGGTCCCACCTTCACAACATCTCTAAAATCTGCCCTTTCCTCTCCACTTGAACTGCTGCCTTGTTAACCTAATCTCTCAGCCTACACTGCAGTATTTACTGCATCCTCTTTGCTGACCTCCTGTCTCTCCCCACTCCAATCCATACTTCACTTTGCTATCCAGTTCACCTTAACCCTTCCTACCTCATCTTTCTACTCTTCTACTACAACCCAGCCTGCACCCTTTGCTCTTCTAATGCTAACCTTCTTACTGTACCTCAATCTCCTTTATGTTGTTGCTGGACCCTTGTCCAAATCCTCCCTCTGACCTGACCAGAGTCCAATATAACTATAAACAGACACATTCCCTGCCCTCAGTGAGCTCACAATCTAGAGGGAGAGACAGACTTCAATATAAATAAAGTATAGATATGTACATAAGTGGTGTTGGTCTGGGAGGGGGAATGAATGAAAAGAGCAAGTCAGGATGGCACAGAATGGAGTGGGAGAATTGGAAAGGGGGGCTTATTCAAGGAAGGCCTCTTGGAGGAGATGTGTCTTCAATAAGGCTTTAAAGGTGGGAAGAATAATTGCTGTTGAATATAAGGAGGGAGGGCATTCCAGGCCAGAGACAGAATGTGGGTGAGAAGTCGGCAGTGAGACAAATAATATGGCGGTACAGTGAGGAGTTTAGCTTTAGAGCAGTTAAATGTGGAGGCTGAGTTGTATTAGGACAATAACGTTGGTATTTGTTAAGCTCTTACTATGTGCAGAGCACTGTTCTAAGCGCTGGGGTAGACACAGGGGAATCAGGTTGTCCCACGTGGGGAGCACAATCTTAATCCCCATTTTACAGATGAGGTAACTGAGGCACAGAGAGTGAAGTGACTGGCCCAAAGTCACACAGCTGACAAGTGGCAGAGCTGGATTCGAACTCATGACCTCTGACTCCAAAGCTCATGCTCTTTCCACTGAGCTTGTCCCACGTGAGGCTCAAAGTTAATCCCCATTTTACAGATGAGGTAACTGAGGCACAGAGAAGTTAAGTGACTTGCTCACAGTCACACAGCTGACAAGTGGCAGATCCGGGAATCGAACCCATGACCTCTGACTCGAAGTCCCGGCTCTTTCCACTGAGCCACGCTGCAAGAGGGAGCAAGTAGGGTGCTTTAAAGCCAATGGTAGGGAGTTTCTGCTTGATGATAAGGTTGTTGAGGAGTGGGGCAACTTGGTCTGAACGTGTTTGCAAAAAAAATGATCCAGGCAGCAGAATGAAGTATGGACAGGAGTAGAGAGACAGGATTTGACTAATGTGGGTCACTTCCTTCTCTAGCCATGCTGTCCATTGAGCTGGATTAGTATCAGTCAATTTACTAAGTGCTTACTTTGTGCAGAGCACCATCCTAGGCACTTGTCTAAAACTAAGCTCCTTACCTTCCCTCTGAAACCCTGTCCTCTCCTTGACTTCCCTGTCACTGTAGACGGCAGTACCATCCTTCCCATCTCACAAGCCCGCAACGTTGGTGTCATCCTTGACTCTGGTCTTTCATTCACCCCACACATCCAATCTGTCACCAACATCTGCCGGTCTCACCTTCACAATATTGCCAAGATCCACCCTTTCCTCTCCATCTAAACTGCTCTTGTGCTAGTACAATCTCTCATAATATCCCGACTCCTCTCTGATATTCCTTCCTCCTGTCTCTCTCTACTCCTGTCTATTCTTCAATCCGCTGACCAGATCATCTTCCTACAAAAATACTCTGGGCATGTCACTCCCCTCCTCAGATACCTCCAGTGGTTACCTACCAACCTTTGCATAAAACAATAACTCCTCACTCTTGGCTTCAAAGCTCTCCATCACTTTGCTCCCTCCTACCTCACGTCCATTCTCTCTTTCTACTGCCTACCCCATACACTCCACTCTTCTGCCAATCACCTCCTCACGGCCCCCCGTTCGCACTTGTACCACCGTCGACCCCTGGCCCATGTCCTACCTCTCTCTTGGAATGTCCTCCCTCCTCACATCCACCAAACTCTCTTCCCCTCTTCTAAGCCCTATTGAGGGCTCACCTCCTCCAGGTGGCCTTCCCAGACTGAGCCCCCATTTTCCTCTGCTCCCCCTCCCTCCCATCCACTGCTCTTCCCCCTTCCCCTGCCCTCAGCACTGTGCTCATTTGTATATATTATTTATTACCCTATTTATTTTGTTAATGAGGTGTATATCTCCATGATTCTATTTATCTTGATGTTTTGTTTTGTTGTGTTCTGTTTTGCTTTGCTGTCTGTCCTCCCCAATTAGACTGTGAGCCCATTATTGCACAGGGATTGGCTCTATCTGTTGCCAAATTGGATATTCCAAGCGCTTAGTACAGTGCTCTGCACATAGTAGGCACTCAATGAATACTATTGAATTAATTCATTAATTTTAATCAATTTGGAAGAGGAGATGCGGAGACCACTGCACTATCATACTATTCTTTCCAATGTTCTGGAACCGCCAAACTCCTTCCCATGGACATAGGAGGCACCCTCAGGCTATCTGAAAGGGTCAATCAATCAATTAATCAGTGGCATTTATTGACTACTTACTATGTGCAGAGAGTACAATACAACGGAGTTGATAGACAGGCTTCTTGCCCACCACGAGCTCACAGCCTAGAGGTATGTGCTTGTTTGTTACATTTGCTTGGCAAGAACATTAAAACAAGACTCGTACCAAATAAAAATCATCAACTTTTAGTTGCTATGGCAAGGACACAGGTTAGTTCCACAGGGCCAACTTCACCTACATCCTGGTTCAGTGCCCAGTCAATTTCCAGTTGATGTCAGCCGAGTTTCCCTCAGTACTCTTCATAGGCATTGAAAAATACTCTGTGCTCATTATACACAATACTACCCTTATCTTGGGGAGGTGGTTTTCCTAAAAATGGCTATCTCCCCATCTCCCAGGAACAGCTCAACATTAACACTTTTCTTCCTCTATAGTAAACATATCAAAATAGTTTACTATATTTTGACTAGATTGAATTTATTTTAAACCATTTAATTTACACCAGACAAATAAAAAGATATTAAGGAAGAAGTGTGACCGTGGAAAGAGCATGGGCCTGGGAGTCAGATGACCTGGGTCCTAATCCCTGCTCTGCTGTTTACTTGCTCTGTGACCTGTCACTTCTCTGTGCCTCAGTTCCCTAATTTGCTGAATGGGGATTCAGTACCCTCCTACTTAGACTATGGGCCCCATGTGTGACCTCATTACCTTATATCTACTCCAATGCTTAGTACAGTGTTAATCCTCCTTGACCACTCAACTGCCTTTGACACTCTCCACCATCCCCTTCCCCTCACCATGTTAACCAACCTTGGCTTCACTGATTCCATTTCTCTCCTGGTTCTCCTCATCACTCTCGTCATTCTTTGTCATTCTCCTTCACAGGCTCCGCCTCCCCCTCCCATCTCTTAACTGAAGGGGTTCCTCAAAGGTCAGTTCTTGGTCCCCTTCTATTCTCCATCTATACTCACTCCCTTGGAGAACTCATTCACTCTCAGGGCTTCAACTATAATGTTGGTATTTGTTAAGCGCTTGCTATGTGCCGAGCACCGTTCTAAGTGCTGGAGTAGATACAAGAGAATCAGGTTGTCCCACGTAGGACTCACAGACTTCACCCCCATTTTATAGATGAGGGAACTGGGACACAGAGAAGTTAAGTGACTTGCCCAAGGTCACACAGCTGACAAGTGGAGGAGCCGGGATTAGAACCCATGACCTCTGACTCCCAAGCCCATGCTCTTTCCACTGAGCCACGCTGCTTCTCTATCATCGCTATGCAGATGATACCCAAATCTATATCTCCTCCCCTGTTCTCTCTCCCTCCCTCCCTCCAGGATCGCATCTCCTGCTGCCTTCAGAACATCTCTTCTTGGATGTCCTCCTGCCACCTAAAACTCAACATGTCCAAGAATTCTTATCTTCCCTCCCAAATTCTGTTCTCTCCCTGACTTTCCCATCACTGTGGATGGCACTACCATTATTCCCATCTCACAAATCCCACAACCTAGTTGTCATCCTTGACTCTGCTCTCTCATTCACCCAACATATCCAATTCATCACAAAAACCTGCCGGTCTTACCTTCACAACAATGCCAAGATCTGCCCTTTCCTCTCCCCCCAAATCACTACCGTGCTATTATAATAATAATAATAATGGCATTTTTAAGTGCTTATTATGTGCAAAGCACTGTTCTAAGGGCTGGTGGGGTTACAAAGTGATCAGGTCCTCCCTTTTGGTGCTCACAGTCTTAATCCCCAATTTACAGATGAGGTAATTTAGGCCCAGAGAAGGTAAGTGACTTGCCTAAAGTCACACAGCTGACAAGTGGCGGAGTTGGGATTAAAGCCCATGACCTCTGACTCCTAAACCCTTGCTCTTTCCGCAATCACACTTATTGCTTCCTTCTGCGTTTCCTGTTGCATTTTTCTCTGTTGGATCTGTAAATTTGGGAGTACAGTTGTGGTGAATTAGAGGAGACCAAGACAGAAGATTGTGAGCCCGTTGTTGGGTAGGGATTGTCTCTGTTGCCGAATTGTACTTTCCAAGTGCTTAGTACTGTGCTCTGCACACAGTAAGTGCTCAATAAATACAATTGAATGAATGAATGAATCCTATCTTAATTAGATTACTGCAACAGCATCCTTTCTGACTGCCCAACCTCCTGTCTCTCCCCTTTTCAATCTATACTTCACTCTGCTGCCTGGATTATCTTTCTACAGAAACGTTTGGGCATGTGACCACCCTCCTCAAAAATCTCCAGTGGATGCCTATTAATCTCCGTATCAAGCAAAAACTCTTCACTATTGACTTCAAACCTCTCCATCACCTTGCCCCCTCTTACCGTACTTCCTTTCTCTCCTTCTACAGCCCATCTTGCACATTCTTCTCCTCTGGTACTAACCTTCTCACTGTGCCTCGTTCTCACCTGCCCCACCATCGAACCCAGGCCCAAGTCCTACCTCTGGTCTGGAATGCCCTCCCTCCTCACATATGCCAAACTAGCTCTCTTCCCCCTTTCAAAGCCATACTGAGAGGTCACCTCCTCCAGGAGGCCTTCCCAGACTGAGCCCCCCTTTCCCTTTGCTTCTCCTCCCCTCCCCATCTGCCCTTCTCACACCCATTGCACTAACCCTCCTCCCCACCCCACAACACCTGTGTACATATGTACACATCTGTAATTCTATTTATTTACATTAATGCTTGTTTACTTGTTCTGATGTGTATACATATATAATTCTATTTATTTATATTGATGCTACTGATGCCCATTTACCTGTTTTGATGTCTGTCCCCCCTTCTAGACTGTAAGCCTGTACTGGGCAGGGATTGTCTGGATTGCTGAATTGTACTTTTGAAGCACTTAGTACAGTGTTGTACTTTTCAAACACTTAGTACATTGCTCTGCCCACAGTAAGAACTCAATCAATACAACTGAATGAATGAATGAATGAAAATGTTTTGCACACAGTAATCTCTTAACAAATATGATTATCCATTATTATTATTATTGATAATGATAATAACATTGATAATAACAATTAAATACCTCCCCCATAGACATTCCTAAACTGTAACAATGGAAGTGGATGAAGTTGGCCTGATATTTAGATTTCCATCAACAGTGCTCTGTGGTTCGAGCACAGGAGTGAAAGAGGCTCACTGTGCAGGTGTTCTAGGGCTGTGGGTTAGTGGTACAAGATTGACAAAGGGATAGGGGAGCAACTGAGTTGAGTTCTGTAGAGAGGGTGGTGTTTAGAGTGTCTATTTGGTCATCAAGGGAAAATAGATTGGGTAGAGAGGCTAAATGGGCATAATGAGTTGAGAAAATTTGGTGGGGCCAAAAGATTGGAGTTCTCTGTGGGGGAATAGTATAGATTCATGGGGAGGAGATGTGTGGGAGAGGAAGCAGTGGTCAGATACAGGTCAGATTTCAGAGTTGGTGAGTTTAAAATTTGTGCAGTGGTTAGAGATGATGAGACCGAGTGTGTGCCCAAGTTGGTAAGTGGGCGAGGTAGAGTGGAGCAGGAGGTCATAGGAGTTGAAGAGTGTTAGAAGGCAGTCTGCAGAAGGGTCATCAGGAACTTCCAGGTGAATCTTGAAGGCCGCAAGGATCAATGTGGGCATGGAGAATGAGAAAAGAAATATGAGAAAGGGATCAAAATCATTTAAGAAGTTGGAGGTGGGACCTGGTGGGCAGTAGAAAACAGTTACTAGAATCGGGACTGGGAGGTAGAGGAAGATGATATGGGTTTCAAAGGAAGGGAAAGAAAGGGATGGGGGAGGTGAAATGGTAAGATAGCGACACTGGGGCCCTAGAAGGATGCCAATACCTCCTCCTTTCTCAGTGAGTCTGGAGGAGTAGGAAAGATGAGAACCACTCTGGAGAGAGCAGCAGTTGTTTTCTGTGTTGTCTGGGAAGAGCCAGCTTTCAGTGATGGTGAGGAGGAGGGGTGACTGAGTCAGGTATAGGTCAGGGATGAAGGGAAGTTTCCTCATGATGGATCAGGGGTTCCACAGGCCACAACTGCCTGAAGTTGGCTGACCTGTCATGAATGGCTGCTTTTGGGGCCTGAAATTTAACACACTTGGTTAATGCCAATTTCAATGCAGGCTTTGGTCCCTGTGGTGGTCCATTTCCCAGAAGTAGCCAATTTCTGCAACCTGAACTCCTTAAACTCCAGAACTCCTAGCAGTCCCCAGGATTCTATCCTATAGCTTTCCTTTCCCATCTGAGGAATTATTTCTCCTCCTCTTGCTCCAATTTTGCAAAGCAATTTCCATAGAGACAGAGAAGGGACCCCACTCATCTTGGGCATAGGTTTGATTATTCCTGGATCAACTGGTCTGCTCCCCAAGCTCCCAATGGTCTCTTTAGCAAATTTCCACGATTGACCTCCCCAACCTTGGGACTAGGAGCTGAGCTTGTCCTTGAGCTCACACCACTCCTCAGATCAGACAGGTGAATTGTGACTGTTTCTCTGATCATGATGCCAGGTCCCTGCCCAGGGCACTCTGCTGCAGGCCCCTGCCTCTGGGACCCAAATCCAAGGGTTTAGCGATTGTTCCCCAATGCCTGGGAAGTCACAAGACACTTTCTGGCTGGTTCATGGAGGGTGAGGGTCAGCCTTTATCCTCCCCTGCTCGGTGAGGGCATTCATCTTGGCACTCCCAGGAGGGGAGTGGTGATAGGCTCAGAGCAAGTGAGATCTAGATATGACCTCCACCCCCTGTTTCTCTAAATTCACTGAGGGTGGAGTTTTGGAGTGCCTTCCCCCTTGCTGAGACTGAATTCCCAACTTTTTTCTCTGCTCCTCAAGGTTGTCAATTAAGCCTCTGAATCACCTCCATCGTTTCCTCTAACTGCAAAGTAATTAGGTCAACAGCCATCACAAACCTACTGATTAATGATCACCTGATGGATACTTCTATAATGGCACATGACCTCCTTTTCCTTCAAAAGGTCCCTGGCCCACTTGAGCTGTGCACGCAATACAGCTGCCCTTGTTTTTACCCTAATGTGCCTTACTTGCCCACCTCCTCTATCCAGTGTGGACATGTGACCTATCAGGCACCCTGTGACGCCCTTGAACTTCCTTTTTTCTTTTTAATGATATTTGTTAAGCACTTACTCTATACCAGGCACTATCTTAAGTGCTGAGGTAGATGCAAGCTATTTAGGTTGGACACAGTCCCTGTCCCACATAGAGTTCACAATCTTAATCCCCATTTTACAGGTGAGGTAACAAAGACACAAAGAAGTTAAAAGACTTGCCCAAGGTCACACGGCAGACATGTGGTGGAGCCGGAATTAGAACCCAGATATCTCTGGCTCCTAAACCCATGCTCTACCACTAGGCTATGCTGGTTCCCTCTTGAAACTCCTTTGAGTTCCAAGCTTCTTCTAACCTTCTGGGATATTCCAGGTCCTTGAAGGGTCCATCTAAATCCTTAATATATTTGATAATAAACTCACCTTTATGTATTCATTTATTTCTAAAGTTTAAGCAAATCCTACATTATAATGATCCCATCCTCATATTTCCTTAGCTTTGGACCTATGAAAGACTTAAATGGGTTTCAGCTCCTCTCTCTGTGTTCACATACTCAGTGACTGTGGGCAGGATAGGCAGTACATGTAGGGATATGGCAGTAGACCTAGGTCTAGGGGAGGATATTTCTTGTTCCTACAGTCTGCATGTTTTCAGTGGACAGGCTATGAGTAACTGAGAGTTCATGACCAAGTTCCAGTGTAAATGGAGGGGATGTATCCACTCCACAGTTGAAGCCCCAGGTATTCTTTTGAATTCTTATTTGCATGTATAGTAAGACAACTACCTCTAAGGAGACCTTCTCAGAGGGTGCAGTCAGTTCTAGTTCCTGCAAGCACAGGTAATTATAGCCTTAATACTAATAATAATAATGATGATGTTTGTTACTATGTACAAAACACTGTTCTAAGCACTGGGGGGGATGCAAGGTGATCAGGTTGTCCCACGTGGGGCTCACAGCCTTAATCCCCATTTCACAGATGAGGGAACTGACTCATAGAGAAGTTAAATGACTTGCCCAAAGTCACAAAACTGACAAGTGGCAGAGCCGGGATTAGAGCCCGCGACCTCTGACTCCTAAACCCATGTTCTTTTCACTGAGCCATGCTGCTTCTCATAATAAGAATAATAACAATAATGATTGCCGTGTTTGTTAAGCAATTACTGTGTGCCAAGTATGTTCTAACCACTGAGGTGGATACAAGTCAATCCAGTTGAACACAGTTGCTATCCCACCTGGGGCTCACTGTCTCAATCCCCATTTTCCAGATGAGGTAACTGAGGCCCAGAGAAGTGAAGTGACTTGCCCAAGGTCACATAGCAGACAAGTGGCAGACGTGGGATTATAAACCACGATCTTCTGACTCCCAGGCCAGGGCTCTATCCTTTATGCCATGCTGCTTCTGTAACTCTTCTGAGAACACTTATACTTTTGAGAATATTTACACTTTTGGGAAGCAGTGTGGCTTAGTAGAGAGAAGATGGGCCTGGGAGTCAGGTGATCCAGATCCTAATCACATCTCTGCCACTTGTCTGTTCTATGGCCTTGGGCAAGCCCCTTAACTTTTCTATTCCTCAAGTACTTCATCTGTAAAATGGGGATTATTACTGTGAGCCCTGTGTGGGACATGGACTGTCCAACCAGTGTTATGGACCATGGACTGTTATTAGACTGTAAGCCTGTCAATGGGCGGGGACTGTCTCTCTCTGTTCCCGATTTGTACATTGCAAGCTCTTAATAGAGTGCTCTGCATATAGTAAGCACTCAATATATACTATTGAAAATAAATACTATTGAATGAACCCGATTAGTTTGTGTCTTCTCTAGTGCTTAGTACAGAACCTGACACATAATGCCTGGTGCTTTAAAAAAAATTGTTGAAGTCTCACAGAATTCCACTCTTCCAAATGATGATTTAGTCACAACTGTGACTTACAACTGAACAGCTAATTTGTACTCAAGAGTCCAGTGAACTCTCAAATTCCTCCTTTGGTGAGAAGCAGTGTGGCTTAGTGGCAAGAGCACCTGCTTGGATGTCAGAGGTCATGGCTTCTAATCCCCTCTCCACCACTCATCTGCTGGGTGACCTTGGGCAAACCACTTAACTTCTCATGCCTCAGCTACCTCATTTGTAAAATGGAGATTAAGACTGCAAACCCCATGTGGGACAACCTGATTACCTTGTATCTGCTCCAGCACTTGGAAGAGTGCCTGGCACATAGTAAGCACTTAACAAATACTGTTATTATTATTATTGTTATTATTATTATTTATAACCAAGAGCCAGTCTCTCTTTTTTTTTTTTTTGCTCCACTAGGACCCCAGGGGCTCTCTTCGAGAGGCAATTGGGCAGAGAGAATAGATAACCTAGGTAACAAAAAGTCCTTCCTTCTCTCAGGCTCTAATGCTAAACAGAATTCTTGTTAACTAAATCTGCTTTGAGATTGAAAACAAGAGGCTCAGTCACATCACTCTAAACCATGAATTCTTTGTGGGCAAGGAATATGTCTAGCAACTCTGTTATATGTTGTATTATATTTTCCCAAGTGTGTAGTACAGTACTCTGCACATAGTAAGCACTCAATAAATACCACTGATCAATGGATTGATTGATTGGACATAATAATCCAGTCTGTCAGCTGGACTCTAGCACTCCTGAGGAGTGTCTACTTTCATTCCTGCTCTGCAGAAGAAGTAGAAGGTGAGTTCACAAAGGGTAATTAGAGGAATATAGAAAGGAAATAACAGGATGGTAGAAATTCCCTCAGAATCGTTAGCATGGATATGAAAAATGGCAACTACCAATCTCTGTCTCTGAACATCTTGTCACCACTATCAGAGAGATGATTTAGCTCAGTGGACCATCCATGTTCTTTATGGTCTTAATTGAGCTCAAAATGTCTTAAGTATATCAATTAATATGTAGCAGTGGGAAACATGTAAAGGCAAGTATTTTCCATTTCCCCTCTCAAACCATATAGAAAAGTGACTTCTTGTGCATCCTTTGTTTTTTCATTGTTCAAAATTCACTGGTTGTCCCCTACTCTCAGTGATTTGGGTTTTGATTGCTCAAAAAAATTTTGTGAATGCCCAGTTCACACCCTCCTTGATTTCTTAGGCCTCAGGCTGCATCTTTTCAGGCTGACTGTCCTGATCTTTCCTATGAAGTAGCTGCCCCTCCTCATGCTTTATTTCCTCCAGCTCTAGCATATCCTTCCTAAAACTCCATGAAACAGTCCAGATGAAGTTGTAAGAAATGTGGTTTAAAACACTTCCATAGGTATGCCTTTTGTTATTCAAACCTCTAAACTGTAAACTCGTTGTGTACAGGGAGAGTGTCGGTTACATTGTTATTTTGTACAATTACAATACAATTGAATGATTGATCGATAGCAGTATTTGTTAAGCATTTACTATGTGTCAGGTACTCTATTAAGCATTGGATAAAATGCAACATAATGAGTTTAAGAACAGTTGTAATCCCACATGGTGACTATCGTCTATCTTGCCACCGACCTCTTGCCCACATCCTACCTTTGGCCTATTCATTCATTCAATAGTATTTATTGAGTGCTTACTATTTTTAGAGCATGGTACTAAGCCCTGGGAATGTACAATTCAGCAACAGATAGAGACAATCCCTGGCTAATAATTGGCTCACAGTCTGAGGCCCCCATACACCCTCCCTCCTCATATCAGGGAGATAATTGCTCTCCCCCAATTCAAAGCTTTATTGATGGCACATCTCCTTCAGGAAGCCATCCCTGACTCAACCCTCCTCTCTTCTTCTCCCACTCTCTTCTGCACCGCTCATACTTGCTTCTTCATTCATCTGCTCTCCCTTCCCCTCAGCACAAATGCATATATCTTTATCAACCTGCAATTTATTTATCTATATACTTATTCATATTATATGAATAAATGTCATGTGTCTGTCATCCCCTCTAGACTGTGAGCTCGTTGTAAGCAGGGAATGTGATTGATGCTATATTGTACTCTCCCAAGCATTCAGAACAGTGCTTTGTACACAGTGAGCCCTCATTAAATACTATTAATAAATGAATAAATAAAATAAATGGGGCTCACAGTATTAGAATGAGGGAGATTAAGTAATCTATCCCCATTTTCAGATGACATAAGTTAGGTCTGGAGAAAGTAATGACAATTGCCCAGGGTAATACAATGGACAAGTGGCAGAGTCAGAATTGCAACCTAGATTTTCTGACTCTCAGGGTCATGCTCTCTCCTCTATGCCATGATGCTTCTAATCAATTCCTGATGATGCTCAGGGTATGAGTGGCTATTTTGATTGCTTCTGCATGACAAATCCTATTTGGGTTTGGGAACCTCTCCAAATTCTATCCTGTTGTTGGACGAGTGAGGAGTGATGATGTGTGTTTGTTGTGTCTGAGTGTTTGAGAGCACATTTTCTGAGACTGTGACTTGTCATGCATATGAGTTTGTGTGAGAGGGTAAAAGATCACCTCTTAAAGAGTGAACATGAGAGAATACGCGGCTACAACTGGATGAACAAATAGGAGCTGGTTTTGGTGAGGGAGAGTGTGTGATGGAGTGTGGGACAGAGAGAGAGTAAAAGGAAGAGTGTATGGTTGAGGAAAGTGGGTGTATACCTCATGTGTATGTCTCTACTGTCTGTCTCTTTTCTCTGTGCCTCTCCCTTTCCCGTCTTTTTTTCTACACTCTAAACTCAGTCCCCCGGACATGCCCATAGAAGCCCTAAAGAATCAATCAATTAATGGTATTTAATGAGTGTTTACTGTGGGCAGAGCAGTATACTACTCACTTGAGAGAACACAGTGCAAGACAGTAGGTATAGATGATCCATGACCACAAAAGATTACAGACTGAAGGGGGAGACAGGCATTAAAATGAATTGCAGAGTGCCTTGCAGTTATCACCCCACCTCCCTCCTACAGATCCTCTCCAAACTCCTTGAGAGAGTTGTTTACATCAAGTGTATCCACTTCTCCTCCAATTCCCCTCCTTGATGCCCTCCAATCTGGTTTCTACCTCTTCATTCCATGGAAACTGTTCTCTCTAAGGTCACCAATGACCTCTACTCCATCCTAATCCTCCTCAACCTTTCAGCTGTCTTCAACACTGTAGACCACCTCCTTCTCATGGAAATATTATCCAAGCTTGGTTTCACTGATACTATCCTCCCCTGGTTTACCTCCTATCTCTTTGGCCACCTTTTTTTAGTCTCTTTTGCAGGCTCCTCCTTTACTTTCCACCCCCTTATTTTTGGGGTTCTGAAAGGTTCAGTCCTGAATCCACTTCTCTTCTCCATCTACACTCATTCCCTTGGGGAATTCATTTGTTCCCACAGCTTCAACAATCATCTCTACATGGATGACTCCCAAATTTACTGCTCCAGCCATCACCTCTTTCATTCTCTGCAGTCTCACATTTCCTCTTACCTTCAGAACTTCTCTATTTAAATACCCCCCCGACGCCTCAGACTTAACATTTCCAAAAGAGAGCTCCTCATCTACATCCTGTCCTTTCCCTGACTTTTCCATTCCAGTAGACAGAACCACCAGCCCCCCAGTTTGAGAAGCCTGTAACCTTGGCATTATCCTTGACTCATATCACTCATTTCATCCATAGTTATATTTATTGAGCCCTTACTGTGTGCAGAGCACTGCACTAAGCACTTGAGAGAGTACAATATCAAAATAAACAGACTCATCCCTGCCTGCAACAAGCTTGCAGCCTAAAACCTACAGTCACTCAACCCACATATTCGTTCTGTCACCAAATCTTTTCATCCACCTTCACAGCATTGCTAAAATATGACCTTTCCTCTCCATCCAAACTTCTACTAAGCAAAACCAATTATTTTCTTGGCTTAGTGAATAGAACACAGGCTTGGAAGTTAGAAGGACCTGGGTTCTAATCCTGACTCCACCACTTGTCTGCTATGTGAACTTGGGCAAGTAAGTCACTTCACTTTTCTGTGCCTGAGTTATGTCATCTTTAAAATGGAGATTACAACTGTGAGCCTCATATGGGACAGGGACTGTGACCAACCTGATTACCTTGTATCTACCCCTTCACTTAAAACAGTGCTTGATACATAGTAAGTGCTTATCAAATACCATCATTATTGTTATCATTATTATCCTGTCTTGACTACTGCCATCAGCCTCCTTGCTGACCCCCTAACCTCCTATTTCTCCCCAGTCCAGTCCATACTTCATTCATAACATATCATGTTTCTATAAAAACTTTCACATGTTTCCCCACTCCTCAAGAATCTCCAGTGGTTGCCCATCCACCTCCGCATCAAACAAAAACATCTTTCCATCAGCTTTGAAGCACTCAATCACCTTGACCCCTCCTAACCTACCTCATTGATTTCCTACTACAGCCTAACCATCTTGCTTCATCTTTAGCACCATCTTGTTCATTGTAGCTCAATCTTGACTATTTCACTGCCTACCCCTTGCCCCTGTCCTCTTAATGATCTGGAGCTTTCTTTCCCTTCATATCTGACAGACCCCACTCTCCCCACATCTCTTCCAAGAGGCCTGCCCAATTATACCCTCTTTTCCCCTACTCCCTCTCCCTCTGCCTCACTTGGGCACTTGACTCGGTATTCTTTAAGTACTTTATATTCACTCCATCCTCCCCTCTACAGCACTTATGTACACATTTGTAATGTATTTATTTGTATTAACACCTGCTTCCTCCTCTAGACTTTGAGCACTTATGTTCTGGAAGTGTGCCTACCAACTCTGTTTTATTATACTCTCCCAAGTGCTTTATAAGGTACTCTGCACATAGTAATCTCTCAATAAATACCACTGATTGATTCTTTAATTGAAAAGGTTCTAAGTCCCTCCCTCCTATTTCTTCTTCTGTCCTCTCCTGCTCTCTGGTCTTCAGGCCTCACTCCATTTCTCCCAGATTTTCTTCTCCTCCCTCATCCACCAGGACTCTCCCCCAACACTGGAGCTCAGCTGCAGTCACCCAGAACCTTCTCCCTGGATTCCTCTCAAACAATCAGTCAATGATATTTATTTATTGAGTGGCTTACTGTGTGCAGGACAGTATTCTAAGGACTTGGGAGGGTACAATACAGCAGAGTTGGTAAATACATTCCTTACCTACAAGCTTACATTCCAGCCTAGCTTACAGTTTACTCTCAACTCCCTGGGTTCTGTTTCTTCATCTTCATCCTCATCCTCATGCTTAAGCTTACTCCTATCAGTTTTCCCAATCTTGTGGTGTAGAGACCAGTTTCTCCCATAAGGACAAGATGTTCCCAACTTCAGTGTCCACAGAGAATTTGAAAGGGGAGAAGTCAAGGTAGGTCAGGGCTGGTTGGAAGGTTGGGATACTGGGGGTCATGAATTGTGGGTGAAGGATGAAACTATCAAGCTCTCTGAACCATAGAGGAAGAGGAATGGGACTATATCCCTAAGGGATTCTGGGAACCAATAATATCTTCTGGTCAAGGGAGAGGTGTGGAGCTAGACTGTGGATGGGTGACAGCTCCCTATTCTGCAGGATCAATAGTGGAGCAGCTCTTGGTGTATGGGCTCTTCCTCATGGGTGTCGAATCCATCCCCTCTATCCACAACCTCAGACAGCATCACTGACCTTCAACCAGATCCAACAATACTAGGGTTTCCCTTCTCCCTGGCTAATAGAAAGTCTATCCCTGGGAATCATGGCCAGGATTAGGAGGGAGCTGCCATGGTTGGGGCAGTGTAGGGCCAAGATGACCCCAGTGATCAGGGCCTAGGTAGCGCAGGGCATGACAGACAGAAGAGCAGGCTGTGTGCAAGAAATGGGCAGAGAAGCAGCATGGCTTAGTGGAAAGGGTCCGGGACTGGGAGTCAGAGAACCTGTGTTCTAATCCTGGCTCCACCACTTATTTGCTGTGAGACCTTCGGCAAATCACTTCATTTATCTGTGCCTCAGTTTCCTCATCTCTGATTTGGGGATTTAATCCTCTTACTTCTTAGACTGTGAGCCCGATGTTGGACAGAGACTGTATCTGACCCTAATTAACTTGTATCTACCCCAGCACTTAGAACAGTGCTTGACACACAGTAACAACTTAATAAATACAATGGGGCATATCCACAGCTGCCATCTCCTATTATATCCCTTTTCATCCTCCTTCCTTCAGTCGTGGTAGATCAGGGGCAGGGAGCTGCAAAGGAGACAAGGTTGGGATCCTGTTCCTACCCTATCCTTATCCTTGGAGCCCAGGAATTTCTCTAGCAGAGGGTGCTCCCATTAAATTTTCAGAATGGTATCAATCAGTAGTATGTAATGTTGCTATTTGTTAAGCGCTTACTATGTGCAGAGCACTGTTCTAAGCGCTGGGGTAGACACAGGGGAATCAGGTTGTCCCACGTGGGGCTCACAGTCTTCATCCCCATTTTACAGATGAGGGAACTGAGGCACAGAGAAGTGACGTGACTTGCCCACAGTCACACAGCTGACAAGTGGCAGAGCTGGGATTCGAACTCATGACCTCTGACTCCAAAGCCCATGCTCTTTCCACTGAGCCACGCTGCTTCCATGTGGAGCACTATACTGTGTTTGGGAAAGTATAATACAACCAAACTGACCAACAGTTTCCCCGCGCACAGTAAGCATACAGTTTAGAGGAGAAGACAGACATTAATATGAATAAATGGGTATAATATGTATTTAAAAATATGTAAATAACTGCTGTGGGTTAAATCCTCAAAAATCTCCAGTGGTTGCCTATCAACCTCCGTATCAAGCAAAAATTCCTCACCATTGTCTTCAAAGCTCTCCAACACCTTGCCCCTTCTTTCCTCACCTCCCTTCTCTTCTTCTACATCCCACCCCACACACTCAGCTCCTCTGGTACTAACCTTCTCACTGTGCCTCGTTCTTGCCTGTCCTGCCATCGACTCCTGGCCCACATCCCACCTCTGGCCTGGAATACCCTCCCACCTCAAATCCACCAAACTATCACTCTTCCCCCCTTCAGAGCCATACTGAAAGCTAACCTCCTCCGGGAGACCTTCCCAAACTAAGGTCCCCTTTCCCTCTGCTTCCCCTCCCCTCCCCATTGCCCTGACCCACTCCCTTTGTTCTCTGCCCGTCCTGCCCTCCCCCACATCCCATAGCACTTGTGTATATACATATATGTTTATAATTATATTTATCTGTATTAATGATGAGTATATAGCTATAATTTTTCTTATTTATAATGATGCTACTGATGCTTGTTTACTTGTTTTGATGTCTGTCTCCCTCCTTCTTGACTGTGAGCTCATTGTGGGCAGGGATAGCCTCTATTTGTTGCTGAACTGTACTTCCCAAGTACTTAATAAAGTGCTCTGCATACAGTAAGCACTCAATAAATATGACTGATTGAATAAATGAATTAATGAACCTGGCCACAGGAGTCAGAGGACATGGATTCTAACTCTCACTCTGCCACATTCCAGTTGTGTGACCTTGGACAAGTCACTCAACTTCTCCATTCCTCAGTTACCTCATCTGTAAAATGGAGATTCAATAGCTGTTCTCCTTCCTACATAGTTGATGAGCCCTGTATGGGACAGGCATTGTTTCTGACCTGATTATCTTGTAGCTTCTCCAGCATTTAGAATAATGCTTGACATATAGTAAGCACTCAACAAATACCGCAGTTAATTGGACATTTCCTGAGAAATCACCACCACTCCTTCATCCTGCCATTTTGCTCAGGCTCATGTCTTCCCATTTGCACCCTGCCCCAGCCCTGCCTCTTTGCTCCTCTCTACACCCAAACAGCACTGTCCTGTTCACGAGCAGCCCAGCTTCAGAGGTTCTGACCTCACAGGGAGGGGTGGATCTTCTTCCCCATAGTAATGAGAGTCATCCTCCTCACGGGTATGGGAGAGGTCCTGGCCTATTGAATGGCACCACCTCTCAGGACATCATCTGATTGGTCCAACTTCCTGAGAGGTGGGCCCAATTATACAAAGAAGGAGGTGGAGGTGGAGGGTGGGATATCTGCATCTCTTCATGCAGGTTTGGACCCTAAGACCGTTGGGAAGGAGAAGAAATGGACAGTGGGTGCTGGGCAAAAAGCAGTGAGAGTCAAATGAAACATTTTCCTAAGGGATATGGGCCCAGAATGTTTCTCCTGTGCTTCACGATTGCTGATGTGACATCCTTGCATCAAACAAAAACTCTTTACTGTCATCTTTAAAACATTCAGTTACCTTGCCCCCTCCCACCTCACTTGGCTACTCTCCTACTACAACCCAGCCCACACACTTTGCTTCTCTAATGCTAACCTTCTCACTGTACCTCAATCTCATCCATCTCACCGCTGTCCTCTTGCTTACATCCTGGCTCTGGCTTGGAACTTCCTCCCTCTTTCTATCAGACAATTACTAACCTCACCTTCTTCCAAGAGGCCTTTCCTGACTAAGCCCTCCTTTCCTCCTGTCCTACTTCTCTCTGCATCACCTTGACTTGTTCCCTTCATTCACCCCCCCATCTCAGCCCCACAGTACCTATGTACATAACTGTAATTTGAGACATTCATATTACTGCCTGTCTCCCACTCTACTCTCCAAGCTCATTGTGGACAGGGAATGTGTCTGTTATATTGGTATACTGTACTCTCCCAAGCACTTGGTGGAGTGCTCTGTGCACAGTAAGCAGTCAGTAAATGTGCCTGACTGACATCAGGACTGCCCACTCCACCCGACTACTGACTCAGTCAACCATAACCCCCACCCCTCACCCTTTCCCCACCTCACCCCGCCTCTGACTCCATAAACCAAAACCCCCTCCCCTACCTAATCCTACTCCATTCCACCAATGACTCTATAAACTATAACCCCTGCCCCCCAACCAGCCCCACTCCATCCCACCACTGAGTCCATAAACCCTAACCCCCCCTCATGGTGGCCCAACACTAGCCTGCTACTTACTCCACAAATTATAACTCCCACTGCCCACTCCAGTTACCCTCCCTCTTGATTCAGACTCCTAAACCCAACACTGCCTCACCTCCTGATTGGACTGTCCTTGAAATCCCTGATGAACCAGGGCAAAATCAGCTCCAAGTAGTGGTATTATCTTGGAGAAATTTGCCTGAGAGCAGGATAGCTTTCTTTCAAGATGCACTTTCATTGGTAAACAAACTCCTGACTCTGCCCCATCCTCTTTCTGCTAGGACACACAGTAATATTTTTTGAGAGCTTATTGTGTGCCGAGCACTATGGGAGAGCCAGTGTGGGCTACCACTCTTTTTTGTGTAATGGTATCGGTCAAGCACTTACTATGTTCCAGGCACTGTTTGTACACTGTTAGGCACTGTACTGAATCACTGGAGTAGATGTCATATCCACTCAGACCCCAAAACAGCCAATCTCAGGAAGTCTATACAGTGTTGTTAATCCTCACTCCTGTATACAGGAGATTATAAAGTCTGATCAATTGATCAATCAATCAATCAAATGTATTAAATGCTTCCTATGTGCTGAGCACTGTACTAAGTGCTTGGGAGAATACAATACATCAGAGTTGGCAGAAATGTTTCCTGCCCACAACGAGCTTGCAGTCTTCAGGGAGAGGTTCTTGAAGAGTGGGGAAATGTTGACTGAATGGTTCTGTAGAAAAACCATAGAGTAGCAGTGTGGCATAATGGATAGAGCACAGGGCTGGGAATCAGAAGGATCTGAGTTCTAATCCCAGCTGTGCCATTTCTCTGTTGTGTGACCTTAGGCAAGTCACTTCAGTTACCTCATCTGTTAAATGAGGATGAAGATTTGAGCCTCATGTAGAACTAAGACTGTCTCCAAACTGATTAACTTGTATATACTCCAGTGCTTAGTACAGTGTGAGGCACATAGGAAGTGCTGAACAAAAACCACTAAAAAAAGAAGGAGTTCTGTTTTGGATGTGTTTAATTTCATGTGTTGGTGGGATATCCAAGTAATAATAATAATAATGATAATGTTGGTATTTAAGCGCTTACTATGTGCTGAGCACTGTTCTAAGCGCTGGGGTAGACACAAGGGAATCAGGTTGTCCCACGTGGGGCTCATAGTCTTAATCCCCATTTTACAGATGAGGTAACAGAGACACTGAGAAGTTAAGTGACTTGCCCAAAGTCACACAGGTGACAAGTGGCCAAGCCGGGATTCGAACACATGACCTCTGACTCCAAAGCCCGTGCTCTTTCCACTGAGCCACGAGATGTCCTAAAGGAGGAAGGAAATCTGAGACTGCACAGATGACGAAAGATCAGGGCTGGAGAAGTAGATTTGAGAAACTTCCGCATAGCAATGGTTGTTGAAGTCAGGGAATGAATGAGTATTTCAAGAGAATGGGTGTAGATGGAGAATAGAAGGACCCAGAACTGGACTTTGAGGAACTCCCACCTTTAGGGGTGGGAGGCACAGGAGAAACCCATGAAAGAGATTGAGAAAGAGCAACCATGGGGATAGGAGGAGGCCCAGGAAAAGACAGTGTCAGTGCAGCCAAGGTTGAATTATGTTTTCAGGGGAAGGTGGTGGTCAACAGTGTCGAAGGCAGCTGAAAGGTGGAGGAAGATTAGGATGAAATAGAAGCCACTGGATTTGGCAAGAAGAAGATCATTGTTTACCATTAAGAGGGCAATTTTTGTGGCGCCCAGGGAGTGAAAGTCAGATTGGATAGGGGCAAGGAGAGAATTGGAGGAGAGAAAGTGGAAACAACAGGTGTAGACAGCTCCTTCAAGGATTTTGGAGAGTCATAACTGGAGGGAATCGTGGGGTCAAGGGAGGGTTTGTTTAGGTTAGGGGAGACATTAGTAGGTTTGAATGAATCAATCAACCATTGAATCCATCAGTTTTATTTATTGAAAGCTTACTGTGTGCAGAGCACTGTACTAAGCAATTGGTACAATGTACAGAGATGTCAACATGATCCCTGCTTACAAGATGCATACAGTCTTTAGGGATAGACTGTAAGAACCAGAGGGTGATGTCTGTATTATGCATTTAATCATATTCATTGAGCGCTTACTGTGTGCAGAGTTGCTGGGAGTGTTGGGGGTGAGGGAATCAGGGTTACACCCCACAACTCAGGCCACACCAAGAATCTTCCCCTCCCCACCTCACCCCGTGTGTTAGGGGGTTGCCCATACTGGCTACAGCATCCTCTGCTGGGGTGATGGGGGAAGAGAATCAGGAAATTCTCAGCTCAGCATTCTCACTGAAATTTTCTGAACTTGTCACCTCTCCCAGCCTCCTGCCTGATGCAATCCCTGCCAACCTCATCATCAGGCATGGGACTGACACAGTTGACAAGGGAAACAACTCCCTCCCACTACTGTCGTCAGCCTCCTGGGGAGCCAGAGTCGACAAGGGAGATGACAAGATTATTTCCAGTCTGTGTTTTGGTAGAAGTTTCAGGGATGCAGGTGAGGAGCTCCCAGGCAGGAACAGTCCCAGAGCTCCCCAGCACGACTGAGGCCACGTGGCTCAGTCTGGGACCTGATAAGATGGGAAGGGGAGGGGGAGATTGGGTCCTTCCTCAGAAAACAATAAAAAACTTGGTTTAGTTCTGGTCCAGGCTCAAGGATCAGGTTAGAGATGGGAGGAACCTCTCAAGAGTATTTCCCTTGTCTCCGGTGTCTATCCAGGTTGTCACAGCGAGGTCAGTGGGGTGGCATCAGGCAGGAGGCTGGAAGAGGTGATAAGGTCATAAAGTGTCAGGGACCGAGCCTGAGCCTCCCAGACTCCCTTCCCTGGTCCCCACAGCAGAGGCCACTGTGGCCAAACGAGCCAGCCCTCTGGGAAGAGGTCACTCCCCACATTCTGACCTAAGATGTTAGGTCACCCTGCTTCCCACACTGAGTGTACCTGGCAAAAACACAGACAACGCCCCATCATCACTGCCTGGGAAAGAGGCTCCATCTCTCTTATGTTTTCTCTAACAATAGAGCCCAGAGTCCAGTGGGAGAGTAAGCCTGACCTTCTCTCCCCTAAATTGCCCTCCCAAACTGCACCCCTCAGCTCTAGGCTGCCTCAGCTACAATGATGAACCAAGACATTGAGGTTTAGGGAAAGAACATGGGCTTGGGAGTTAGAGGAAGTAGGTTCTAATCTTGTCTCTGCCACTTGTCTGCTGTGTGACCTTGGGGAAGCCACTTAACATCTCTGGGCCTCAGTTGCCTTATCTGTAAAATGGGGATTAAGACTGCGAACCCAATGTGGGACAACCTAATTATCTTGTATCTAGCCAAGTACTTATAGCAGTGCTTGGCACATAGTAAGTGCTTAATACCATAATTATTACTGTTATTAAAACATTCCTGGAACCAGCTCTGGGTGAGGCTGGTCCACTGTCAAAAAGATTTGGCCAGGAGCAGATTTTCTGCTTAGACACAACCCAAGTACAAGGCCAGAATGGTTCTCAGGCAGAGCCAGTTCCTGGTGCCTAACTGTGTCCTGCAGAACCAGATTCATCCCAGGCCTGCCCCTCACTCTGGCCAGCCAAGCCCCAACTCTCCCTGATCAATCAAGCCCCCACCTCTCGCTGATCCACAGCCTCATTCTGCATCTCCAGGCAGGGAGAACCTCTGGCTCCGCTGAGGCTAGAGGCCGACAGAGTCTCAGGGCACAGTCCCACCATGGGCTAAAGGGGAGATTACCTGCACTCACAGAGCAAACATGGGTATGGCTTGAACTTCGGGCCTTGAGCCCCAGACCATAGACTTGTGGGAAAATTGAATAGAAACAGAAAGAACTGGAGAAACAGGAAGGACTGGATGGATTTAATCATCTGTGGTTCCTCTTTGCAACTGCACAGGGGGCTTGGGCCTTCCCAAATTGGAGCCTGGGGATGACTCTAAGTGTGGTCATCCAGAGTTGCACTCATTCTTTCCCAGCCAGGCCAGACTCCGGTTCCCTGCCCCTCCTGATTTCTCGGGCAGTAAAACTCCTTGATGATGGGTGTCATATCTCTTATCAAGAAGCAGTGTGGCCTTAGGAAAGAACACAGGCCTGGCAGTCAGGGGACCTGGATTCTAATCTTGGGTCTCTCCCTTGCATTTGGCTAGACCTTGAACAAGTTGTTTAACTTCTCTGTTCTTCAGGATCCTTAGCTGTAAAATAGGATTGAGGATCATGGATCGTGCCTACCATCTGAACTGTACTCTCCCAAATACTTAGTACAATATGTTACCCAAATTAAGTGCTCAATAAGTAGCACTGATTGAAGATTAATTACCTATTCTCCCTCTGACTTTTAGCCATGAGCCCCCATGTGGGATTGGGGCTGGGTCCCACCTGATTATCTCGTATCTACCCCAGCACTTGCTACTGTGCTTGGCAGCTTGTTCATTCCCTAGGGCTTAGAAGAATGTTCTGCCAACAGGAAGTGTTCAGTAGATACCATTGATTGACTGGAGGGATAACGGGCTAGGAGTTGGCCTGGCTCTGGGAAAAAAGAGGATGAGAATCTGTCTGGTCATAGTGTGCTCCAGAACTCTTCTGGGCCTGAACCACTTGCCTCAATATAGGATTACTGGTATTATTCAGGGCACAGTAAGCACTCAGTGAATAGCGCTGATTGGTGGTTTACCACTTGCCTCAGCTTGGGGATCCCTGGGGTGTCTATTAGTAGGGAAACTGGGAAAGCCAGAAGAAGCTGTAATTCTAGGAATATCTTTGACCTCTTTATAAGAGCTGATTGAATTCCTGGTCCAAGAAACCATCTGCTTGATCCAACTGGGTACTGTTTCCAACTGGGTACTTTTCCCCACTTAGAAGTAGACAAGCACTCTGAGCTCGGACTCATCATCGATGAGTGTAACGAGGGTTCTGTGGCCACGTTCTACTGCATCCTGGGCTATGTGGGCATTCTGGCTCTGGTGAGTTTCACTGTGGTTTTTCTGGCCAGGCTGAAGGAGGCTGCCTGACAGCTTCAACAAGACCAAGTTAATTATGTTTGGTATGCTAGTGTTCTATAGTGTCTGGGCCTCCTTCCTCCCCGTATACCAGGGCACCAAGAGGAAGGCTATGGTGGCCACAGAGATCTTTCATTCATTCTATCTTACTGTATACAGAGCACTGTACTAAGCGCTTTGGAAAGTACAATTCAGCAATAGAGACAATCCCTGCTCAACAATGGGCTCACAGTCTAGAAGTGGTGAGACAAGCATCTTGGCCTCTGGCACCAGGCTTCTTGGCTGCATCTTTGTACCCAAAGTCTACATGATCCTGCTGCAGTCCGTCAGGAATACCTGAGAGTGGTTGAAGAGGAAATGATCTCCGGTACATTAGTTCAAGACTGTTGCTTTTATCACCCAACATTTTTCTCAACCCCAATTTTATTGCAATGGCAGAACAAAAGGAGAGTGAAATCCTGTCAAGGACATCCAACAGAGATTCAGTGGCAAATCTGAATCAGAGGTCAGGCCTGGATGCTCCCATGGATCACTGGGGTGTTTGTCCAGTGGCTTCCTGGGCTCTTGCCTCCTCCACTCTGGATTCCTACCGAGATGGCTGCCATCACCTGCCTTGTTGTCCGGGAGAACACCCTAGGCCGGGGCCGGATAATCCCCAGTGCAGTGGAGTGGCTGCTCTGGACACATGTCCCCATGGGTCTTGAGCAATTGACTTTGCAGAGCAGGATCTGGCAGAGATGGTGGAGAAACTCATAGAAGTTCCTGAGCTGAGCAGATGCTTGGAGCTGGGGGAGAGGCAGTGTCCTAGCTCAGAGTCTAATGGGGAGGTGGGAGAGAAACAGGGGTCAAAACCTGATCCCCACATCCTCCTCCCTGTAGGTGGGCTACTGAGGAGCCACCATCTGGGGCAAGTCAGCTTCTGAGTTCAGGGCCCTGTGGGAGGAGGAGTTGGCTCAAGGACACTAGGAAGCAGGGCTGTGGCTCTGCTTTTTCTATGACTGGAGTCCTGGGAGACAGGCTCAGAGTCTTTCCCATCATGTTCAAGGACATACCCTCAGTCTCCCTATGGAAGGTCCCTTGGCTCCATTTGATTCTGATAGTTGCCTTTGATCCCCTGGATTGTTCTCCTTCCTGTGAGTCCCCTGCTTCCCAGAACTCTCATCCGTGAACAAAACTCAACCCCATAACAATTGACTGTATGGCTCTTTGCCTCTTCAGAAGGGTTTGGGGTTCAGGGGTCCATATTACCCTTCCCTTTCCCTGGCTTTTGGTCTGGATCAAAGAGGTGAGCCCCACCTGGACTCTAACCCAGAACCCCATGCATATAGTCTTTGCTGCTTTGGGCTAGCCCCAGGCTGCTTCTAACAGAGCCCATTCCAAAAACAGTTTTCCTCATTCTTCCTTCCCCTCCCTGGCCAAATCTCAGTCTGGGTTGAGCTCTAATGAGGTGTGTGGAGGGAAATTCAAGCTGCCTTGTTGTCCCCCATGGTCCACGGTGGCCCTGAAGGGCAGAGCTGGGGCTCACCAAAGCCTTGTTGTTTTGGGGGTGCCTCACACCCACCCCCAGGTCACATGGCTCTAAGATTGTGGATCAGACCACGATGCAGAGATCAATGGACCATGGGAGAAGAGACTAAGAGCAGTGAATGGAGAACATTGGAGAACAAGGGATGCCAACCTCATGCTCAACCACCAGTGAGAAACCTAGGAACCTGACGGGCAGCATGGGGACTAAGGAGGGTTTGCTCCTGTGGGAGCATCTTCGAGAGGGCCAAGGGGAGCTGCCTGTGCCAGCAAAGGAGCAAAGGGAGCAAAGGAAAGGCTATGTTAAACTCCTGCCCATGTAACCCACCTGCGCTCAGTGTCGACCACTCAATCCGCAGATAGCTTTGTCTGCAGTTCGCTTCATACACACACCACTCAAAGCCCCTCTGCACTTGAGTCCACATATTTATCTTCTATCGCTTCCACTATGTATAATTTATTTTAATGTCTCACTCCTCTTCTAGAGTGCAAGCTCACTGTGGTCAGGGATAGTATCTACCTATTCTATTGTATTGTAATCTCCCAAATGTTTAGTGCAAGCTTCTGTACACATTTAGTCCTCAATAAATGCCATGGATTTTTGGAATTACTGACTGAATTATCGGGGTGAAAGTGTCTCCTTTTAAAATGCCTGCCTTCCACCCTCGACCCCGCTTCCCCATCTTTTACTCTTACCCCTAACAACCTGGCCTCCTTCTTTATTGAGAAAATTGGAACCCTTCAGGGATGATCTCCCTAAAATCTCCTCTGCTCCTCTCCATTCCCTCCTCCCTCCTGCCCTTTCAACTCTCACATTTTTCCCAGAAGTATGTAAGAAGAAGTCTTCTACCTTCTCTCAAAATCCAAACCTGACATCTGTCCACTTGATAAGTACATCTCTTTGCACTTATCAAAGCACTTGCATCCTCCCTTTTTCCCTCCCTAACTGCCATCTTCAACTATTCGCTCTCCAGTGGCTTCTTCCACACTACTTCTAAACAAATCCATGTTTCTCCTATCCTAAAATAACCCTCCATTGGACCTTCGACTCCCTCCCATTATTGCCCCTTCTCCTTTCCAGAGTTCATCTCCAAACTCCTTGAGTGAGTTGTCTTATAATGGCTATTTCAAGTTGCTCTCCTCCAATTCTCTCCTTGATCCCCTGTAATGTAACTTCCGCCTCCTTTGTGCCAAAGAAACCACCCTCTCAAAGGTCACAATTACCAGACGGCCCAGTGGGTGGAGTATGGGCTTGGGAGTCAGGATCACCTGGGTTTTAGTCATTACTCCATCACTTGTTTGCTGTGTGACCTGGGCAAGTCACTTCACTTCTCTCTGCCTCAGCTACTTCATCTGTGAAATGGGGATTAAGACTGTGAATCCAATGTGGGACAGGGACTGTGTTCAATCCAATTACCTTGTATCTACCTCAGCACTTAGTAACTGGCACATAGTAAGTGCTTAACAAATGTTATCATTATTATTATTATTACCAAATGCAAGGGTCTCTACTCCATCCTAATCCTCCTTGACCTCTCAGCTACCTTCAACACTGTTGACCACCCCCTTCTCCTGGAAATTCTCTCCTATTTACCACCTCCTTTTCCTTGGCTTCACTGACACTGTCCTCTCCTTGTTCGTCTCCTGTCTTTCTGGTTGCTCATTATCAGTCTCTGTCATGGGTTCCTCCTCTGCCTCCCCTACTCTCCCACAACTGTGGGAGTCACTCAAGGTTCAGTTCTGGGTCCTCCTCTATTCTCCATCTACACTCACTCTCTTGGAGAACTCATTTGCTCCCATGGCTTCAGCTACCATCTCTATGTGGATGATTCCTCACTGTGGGAAAAGAATGTGTGTATTGATTGTCATTGTACACTCTCCCAAGTGCTTAGTACAGTGCTCTGACACAATGAGTGCTCAATCAATGTAAATGAATGAATTCCCAAATCTACAACTCCATCCCTGATCTCTCTCCCCCTCAGAAGTCTCGCATTTATTTCTGCCTTCAGGATATCTCTATTTGGATGTTCTCCCAACCCCTCAAACTTGACACGTCCAAAACAGAACTCTTTGTCTTCACACCCAAACCCTGTTCCCCCCAAATTTTCCCATCACTTCAAGTCAGCCCTACCATCCTTCCTGTCTCACTAGCCCAAAACCTTGGTGTTACCCTAGCTTATCTCTTTCATTAAACCCATATATTCAATAAGTCACTAAATCATGTTGGTTCAACTTTCACAGCCATCGCTAAAATACTCACTTTCATCTACATCCAAACTGTTACAACAGTAAAGCACAGAGAAATAAAGTGACTTGCCCAAGGCCACACAGCAGGCAAATGGTGGCACTGATAATAGAAGTCAGGTCCTCTGTCTCCCAGGCCCAGGCTTTTTTCCACTAGACCATCATGATTCTCTGAATTGCCTAGGTGGGTAATGAATGAGGAAATAGTAGTTAATCTCTCTCTCTCTTCTTCCCAGACATACCAAAGCTGGAGTCTTGAAAGGTGTCTCCCAGAGTGGTGGAAAGGGGCAATCAATAAAAATGGGATGGGGGGAGAGGGAACTAAGAAGATGAAAGTGTCCCCAAGCCCCTCAGTTATGTCCAGTTAGGACTCCAGCCAGACAGGCAGCTTCTAGACCATATCATGGAGAAACTAGGTGACCTTTTCCTTCCCCCAAGGAGGTGGTGTTTGTGGGACCCTGGAGGGGGCCTGCCCGATGTCTTTTCAACTTTAATCTTTTTGTTACCAAAGACCCAGAGCCAGATGTTCAGGCAAGATCTGACGCCATCCACAGAAACAGTTGAGGAATTCAACAAATGAACTTGAATCACAGCAGTACACTAATCCCAGGTTTGGAGATTCCTGATTTTATGGGAAAATTGCCACTCGACCCTTCAGGGGATAAACTGGCTGGTAGTTGGAGTTAACTTGGCCTGAAGTAGGATCGTCCTAGCAGGCTGGAATTATGTCCCAGATTCAACAAGAAAAACTCCCCAAACCAGTCTCCTACACAGACAGATGCTCTCTTGGAGAGAAGAAAATTGTCCCAGCTTCCCTGTTGCCTGATCATGTTGCCTGTTGCCTTACTTTATTCCCTCAACAACTGGGGCAGGGAAAGATATCCCTGAATCTTCATTCATTTATTCATTCAATCATATTTATTGAGTGCTTACTGTGTGCAGATACTAAGCATTTGGGAAGTACAGTTCAAAGCAGAGACAATCCCTGCCCAGAATGGGCTCACAGTCTAGAAGGGGGGAGACAGACATCAAAACAAGTAAACAGGCATCAGTAGTATCATCATAAATAAAAAGAATTATAGACATATACACATCATTAATAAAAATAAATATAATTATAATCATAAATATGTACATATATGAACAAGTGCTCTGGGGCAGAGAGGGGGTAGATCAAAGGGAGCGAGTCAGGGTGATGGGGAGGGGAGGAGGAGCAGAGGAAAAAGGGGGGCTTAATCTGGGAAATTTAGGCCCTGAAACTTTCTCAAATGCCTCCCCTCCTGTAAACCATGGGCAAGTCGGGGCGTCATTCCCTAAAGAAGTGAATCTCCCCACCCCATGAGCAATTGGAGGTTGGTTCATGTTCCCCAAAATGCATTGGGTTGCCCTTACTGACAGTCACGCTCACCTGTCTCTTTTCTGGCCATTCTCTCAGCTGAATAAGGTTTCCCTGCAGGTTCTCCCACCAGCCCAGCAGGCTAAAACCAGCAGCAGTTACTGCCAAAGGTAGAAAGGCCTCTCCCAGTCCTTGGCCAGTAGGATTGGGACCAAACAGATGGTGCTGCCTTTGCAGATTTGTGCTGTGGAACTGTGGGATTCTGACTTTTGGAGGACCACCAGATGAACCAAGGTCAGGCATGACAGAGAATTGCTGACTCCAGCCCTAGATCTGACCCTAGGTTGCTGCTTCTGGAACCGTCAGCTGAGCTTGCCTGCTGCTCCCCAGGACATAAGGTCCCACAAACCCTCAGAAAGTCATCCAGATATGAGATGTGAGAGAATGAAATCCTCCTCTAGACTGTGAGCTTGTTGTGGGCAGGGAATGTGTGTCTACCAACTCTATTGGGGTGTCCTCTCCCAAGTGAGAGGTCACCTTCTCCAGGAGGCCTTCCCAACCTGAACCCCCATTTCCCTCTGCTCTCCCTCCCCTCCCTCCCCACCCTCTGCTCTTCCCCCTTCCCCTCCCCTCAGCACTGTGCTCATTTGTATATGTTATTTATTATCTTATTTATTTTGTTAATGTGTAATGTTAATGTATATCTCCTTGATTTTATTCATCTTGATGATGTTGTCTTGTTTCTGTTTTGTTCTGTTTTGCATTGTTGTCTGTCTCCCCCATTTAGACTGTTTGCTCATCATTGGGCTGGGATTGTCTCTATCTGTTGCCAAATTGTACATTCCAAGCGCTTAGTACAGTGCTCTGCAAACAGTAAGTGCTCAATAAATGCTATTGAATGAATGAATAAATGAAGTGTTGAGTGCAGTGCAGTGCTCCGCACACAGTAAGAGGTCAAAAAATAAAATTGGTTGATTGATTTTTGGACCATTCAGAGCAGCTGACATTTTGGGGAGCAGTGGACCTGCCAGAAAGGGCTTCTGTCTGAAGAGTTCCCAAATGCTCCCCACCAACCCCTTTTGTGATAGATACTCAATGGGATATGTTTATCCCTGGAGTTTCAAGGAGAGACTAATCTCCAACAGAAACTGCCATCCTACACATACCCTAAACCCCAGGAGCATTTAGGTGGGATTCAGAGAAGAATGGCTAGGGTGGGAATGGATCATAGGACTGTGGCCTCAGAGCTAGAATCTTCCATTATGCTGAAGAAGTGGGAGGAGGAGGAAGAAGGGATCATACACTAGATTTGAGTGCATTTACTATCTCCATGCTGTCCAGTCTTGTCTGAAGATGGAGCTTCTGATCTTTGGATGTATCCTGGACTGTGGTGATGGTCTGGCACTGACCACGCCCGGGATTCTTTGCTCTGGGCACCATTTTCTGTCCTTGTCACCACTCCCAGCCTCCTGCCTGATGCAAGAACTGACAACCCTGCAGTTGCTGTGGGGACTGCCCTTGTTGTGTGGGTCTGGATAGGGAGGATAGAGCTTTGGGAGGCTCCCCTAGTTCTAGAATCATCCCCTAGCCCCCAGACCTCTCTACCCTTTCAAACTTCCTGGGGACCCATGAGGGAGGGCAATTTCTAACTGTTTTTTCCTCTTGTGATTGTGAGAAAGTTTCAGGGTTGCAGGTGCAGAGCTCCAGGCAAGGATAATCCCCAGAGCCCCTCCATGGCTTATTTCTCTTGTCCCATACTGGGCACAGAAAAAGCAACCCAGTGTTCTGCCCATTCCCAACTACAGGCAAACCATGATATGAGACTAGAGCCATCATTCTGATTCATAACCCTTCCCTCCCAATTTTCCACAGATTTCAGTTTGTCCTGGATGTGTGCTGCCCCACATCTTATTGACAACTTCGTTCTGAGAGGAGTGGATACTGGAGTCCTAGTCCCTGTGCCCATGGAGAATAGTCAGCCTCCTGATTCTGGTGGTCCCTCACTGCTTATCCTAGACTCGCCTCCCCTGATGCTCTCTCTGCTTACCTTGCTGCTGTTCCTCCAGCTTCCCAATTCCACAAGTGGGGAAGAGAAGACGCCCTGCTGCCTGGACAGACACTATCCAGCCACCTATCAGAGGGATGTTATTTCTGCAGACCATGACTGTTTATCAGAATGGAATTATCCAATTTGTCGACAGTAGTTGACGATGGGAGAACTGTATTATCAAGTACCTTTTTTTGTGTGTGTTAGTGGTTATATTGAATATATTTAATTGAATTACTGTACTTGCTAAGCATTTGCTATGTAAAGCAATGTCCTAAACACCTGTTGGATACAGTTCCTCTCTCCCATGGGACTCACACTCTAAATAGGTTTTAATCTGCATTTTACAGATGAGGTAATTGAAGCACAGAGAAGTTAAATGACCAGCCCAAGGTCACACAGCAGAAATGTGGCAGACCTGGGATTAGAACCCAAATCCATAACTCCCAAGCCTGGGCTAGACTATCTCTTTAGTTTTCTTTGTTTGGATGGCACTTGATGATTGGGAAGGGGCTGTATTCAGTACTGAGTTTCTGGCATCCTTCCTGAGACAGGTCCAGCCTGTACTCTGAGCCTCCAGCATCACTTCCAGACTGAATTCTCTGTCCTTCCTTCTTTCCCTTCAGTTCTGTCCCTCACATCGTCCTTCTGGGTTTGAAGGGAAAATATTTCCCTCTGCTCCTTCCTTATCCTTGTAGCCATTGGAGCTGTGACTCAGAGCCAGGGAGGACTTGGGGCTGGGTGATGCGGGAAAGGATACAGAGTGACTGGTGCAGGAGGTGATGTGATTCAGGGCCCCAGACTGGGTGATGCTGACACTGGACTTTGTACCCGCTCAGTTCTCTTGGTAAGACGTGTTCCCTGGAATGCGGAGTCAGGCGCAGGCTAGATCCTGGGGGCTTACACTGTCTTTCTCATTTCAGTTGGGTTCACAAAGACTTCCAGCACTTCCTGGCCCTGCTGTTTGCCATTGATGAGATCAACAAGGATCCCAGCCTTTTACCCAATATATCACTGGGCTTCCATGTCCATGAAATCTACCACAATGCTGAAAGAGCCATGGAGGGTGCCTTTATGGGGATGTCAGGAGGAGGACAGACCATCCCTAATTACAGCTGTGGGAAGCAGGAAAAGACAGTGGCTGTCGTTGGAGGACCCACTTCTACCCTGTCCATCTCCATGGCAAACATCTTGGGGGTCTACAAGTTCCCTCAGGTAGGAGACCATTCAAACAGTCTGGTTCCTTCCCTGTGTAAAGAAATGACCAGATTGGAGATTTGTCTCAGGGAAAGCAGTTTCCGTTTACATCTTTCAAACCCACACTGCCCATTGAGAAGGGATGTTCATGGGTAGGAGCAGATTTTCAGTCAAAACCTAGGGCTGTGTGTCCTTTAAGGACAAGCCAGGTACTGTGGGCTCACTTATCGAGAGGATAAAATTGTCCAAGTGAATTTCTGTCAGAGTCAGTTTCTTTTTTGCTTTTTGCTGGCTCCAAGAGCACTCCCTGTCCATTCTGCAAATTTACCTTTTAGAGGAGCAAAAAGAAATGGTAAAAGAAAAGTTATAAATATGGGGCACAGAGTCGGGAGGTGTGAAGGAGCCAGGTACAGGGAACATGAGGTCACTTTCACTCACTACAGTTCTGAGTTTTCTACCTCTTAGTAGGGTTACAGTGGTGCTTGTCACCAGAATTCCAGGGGGATTTCAAACCCCTTCTGAAGCCCCGTTTCCCTCTTCACCTGACCCCTTTAAGAACCACTGCTATGATCCACCTTCTATCCTCCCTACTTGCCAGCTTCAGCTGTTCCCTCGCTGAAGGTTCCTTTTACTCTACCTTCCATGATGTGCAAATTTTCCTGAGTATCAAAACACTTTCCCTGGGTCCATTATGCCCAGCACATATTACTCCATCTTGTCCCTGCTCTCTTTCTTGTCAAGTCTCCTAGATCAGATATTTTGCCCTTCTGCCTCCATCATCTCTTCTACAACTCCCCTCTTGACCCACTCCAATCTGCTTTCTGCCCCCTTTCTTCCACTGAGGAAGCATTCTATAAGAATCTTATTTTACCCTAATACTCCTCAACCCCTCAATCACCTTGGATTCCATGGACCACCACCGTCTTTGGAAATATTACCTGATACTATTTTCTCTGTCACAGTCTCTTTTGATATTATTCCTGCCTCTCTGGCTGCTTTTTCTCACTCCCTTCCCCTGGCTTTTCTGTTTCTCACCCCCTAGCCGTGGGTGTCACTCAACACTCTGTTCTTGCTCCCCTTCTCTTCTCACTTTGTACTTGCTCTTTTGGAGAGCTCATCCACTACCATGGCTTCATCTACTCAGTCCATGCAGTGACTCTCAAATCTGTCTCAACAGCACCAAAACCCCACTTCCTCTATCATCTCCCATTTCCCCTTCACTCCCTGAGATCTCCACAAGGATGGCTCCCTGGTGCATCAATTTCAATAAGAATAAAAGTCAAGTCTTCATTTTCCCTCCCAAATCAATTTCTCCATTTAGGTTTCCAATCGAGGTGTCACCACCGTCCTTTCTGTCACCAAGACCCTCAGTCATGGCATGAACTTTGATTTTTTGCTCTCTTTCATCTCTCACATTCAGCCTGTTGGTTAATGCTGCTGGTTTTTCCTCCACAGCACTTCCCCAGACCTGCTAAATCTAAATGGCCATCAGCCTGGCCTGGCCACCTGTAGTTTCCTAGCCAGGATCCTGTACTGGCCTCCTTACTGATTTCCCTAGATTGTAATCTCATTCTGGGCAGGGAATCTTTTAATCTGCACCAATTTTCTTAAGTCAACATTCCCCATTTGGTCTCTATACCCAAACTACCTACCCTTATTGCACAATTTGATACCCTCAATAACACCCTCTCTACTGAATTCAACTCACTTGTTCCCCTATCCCTTCACCAGTCTCATACCACTAACCCACAGAACTGGATCACCTCCAGAGTACTCTCCCTTGGCTCCTATGGATGTACCATGGAGTGGTGCTGGCAGAAATCCAGAGATCAGGCCGACAAAGTCCATGTCAAATGCATCCTTGCCTGCTCTAACTTGGCCTCTCCCCTTGCCTTGGAGAATAATATTGCTCCATCCTTATTGACTCCCATGCCCCTTGCCTTCGCCAGTTGTTTCCGACATGTCTAAAACTGAGCTCCTTATCTTTCCTCCCAAACCCTGTCCTCTCCCTGACTTCCCTGTCACTGTGGACGGCACAACCATCGTTCCCATCTCACAGGCCCACAACCTTGGTGTCATCCTTGACTCAGCTCTCTCATTCACCCGACACATCCAATCCATCACCAACACCTGCTGGTCTCACCTTTACAATATCGCCAATTTCTGTCCTTTCCTCTTCATCCAAATGGCTATCGTGCTGGCACAAGCTCTCATAATATCCCGACTGGATTATTGTGTCAGCCTTCTCTCTGATCTCCCTTGCTCCTGTCTCTCCCCACTCCAGTCTATTCTTCATTCCGCTGCCTGGATCATCTTCCTACAGAAACGTTCTGGGCATCTCACTCCCCTTCTTAAAAACCTCCAGTGGTTGCCTATTAACCTCTGCACGAAACAAAAAATCCTCATTCTTGGCTTCAAAGCTCTCCAACACCTTACCCCCTCCTACCTTACCTCCCTTCTCTCTTTCTACTGCCCACCCCATACTCTCTGTTCCTCTGCTGCTCACATCCTCACGGACTCCATTCGCGCCTGTCCTGCCATCAACCCCTGGCCCACGTCCTACTGCTGTTCTGGAATGCCCTCCCTCCTCACGTCTGCCAAACTAACTCTCCCTCTTCAAAGCCCTACTGAGAGCTCACCTCCTCCAAAAGGCCTTCCCAGACTGAGCCCCCCTTTTCCCTCTGCTCCCCCTCCACCCTCTGCTTCTCTCCCTTCCCCTCCCCTCCCCTCAGATGAGGCCCCTTTCCCTCTGCTCCCTCTCCCATCCCCTCCCCACCCCACCCTCTGCTCCTCCCACTTCCCCCTTCCCCTCCCCTCAGCACTGTGCTCATTTGCATAGAATATTTATTACCCTATTAATTTTGTTATTGAGGTGTACGTCCCCTTGATTCTATTTATTTGTGATAATTTTGTCTTGTTTTTGTTTTGCTCTGTTTTGCTCTGCTGTCTGCCTCCCCCAGTTAGACTGTGAGTCTGTCATTGGGCAGGGATTTTCTCTATCTGTTGCCAAATTGTAGATTCCAAGCACTTAGTACTGTGCTCTACACATCATCATTGCTCAATAAATACTATTGAATGAATTAATTAATTCCCTCTTCAAATTCTGTCACCCTTCCCCACCTATCCTTTGCCACTAACTTGGCCACATATTTTATGGATAACATTGAAGCCATCAGGAATGATCTCTCTAAAATCTCCCATGCTCCTGTCCAGTCCCTCCCTCTTTCTGTCCCTTTTTTGACTCTCCCATCTTTTCTTGTAATGTTCCAAGAGGAGATCTCCTGCTTCCTCTCAAAATCTACCCCTTCTACTCATTCTTCTGAGCCTATCCCTTTGCAACTTATCAAAAACTTGCCCCCTCCTTTTTTCATTCCCTGACCTCCACCTTCACCTGCTCACTCTCTAGTAGCTTCTTCCCCACTGCTTTCATATATGCATATGGATTCCCTATCCTAAAAATAAACCTCGCTTAACCTTATTCTCCCCCCGACCCAGCCCCAGATCCCTCTGGTTATTGCTTCATTTCCCTCCTAACATTTCTTTCCAAACTCCATCCGAGTTGTATACATTCACTGCCTCCACTTCCTCTCCTCCAATTCCCCCTTTGACTCCCCATCAATCTCTACCACCCAATCCAGTTATTAATCCCAGGTCCCACCTCCAACTTTCTGAGCCATTTGATCTCTTTCTCAAATTTTTTCTCTCTTTCTCCATCCCTACATTGATGCTTGGGGACTTTAATATCCATGTGGATGTTCCCCAAGACCCTTCCACTGCCCACTTCCCCATATTTCTCAACTCCACAGACCTCCTGCTCCACCCCAGTTTACCCACTCATCAACCTGAACATGCACTTGATCTCATCCTCTCTAATGACTGTACAAGCCTCATTCTCTCCAACTCTACCCTCACCAACTCTGAAATTTCCCTGTAGTAGTAATTGCTAATAATTGTGGTATTCATTAAGTGCTTATTATATGCCAAATATATATGGCATATTATATATTATATGCTGCCCTAAGTGCTGGGGTAATACAAGATGATCAGGTCCCACATGGGGCTTACAGCCTAAGTCATGGGGAGAACAGATGTTTTGAATCACCCATTGGGAACCAAGGCCTAGAGATGTTAAGTGACTTGTCCAAGTGACTTGAAGCTGGGATTAGAACCCAGGTGTTCTCTTTCCACAAGAACACATTCTATGAACAACAATCTCCTGACCTGACCTCTGTCCCTTTCCCACCCGGACATGGAACTCTGTCCTGTTCTCCATAGAGTTCTTCATTCTTTTAATCTGAACCTATTTTCTCGAGTCATTATGCCCCATTTAGTCCACATACTCAAACTACCTATCCTCGATGCACAAAATGACATCCTCAACACAACCCTCTCTACTGGACTCAACTTGCTCATTCCCCTCTCCCTTTATCAATCTCGTACCACTAACCCTCAGTACTTGATCACCCTCAAAGCACTCTTCTTTTTCTCCCATGGACTAGCCATGGAGTTGTGCGGGTGGAAATCCAGATATCAGGCCAACCTAGTCCATGTCAGATGCACGTTGCTTGCTTTAACTTGCCCTCTTCCCAACCCGGCAACAATATTGCTCCATCCTTATTGACTCTCATGCCCATTCATTGCCTTTGCCAGTTGTTTCCCTCCTCAATCTCCTCTCACTCCACCCTGCCCATCTCTTTTCCTTCACCTGGCCACATCTTTTTGGATAAAATTAGAATAATCAGGGGTGTTCTCCTTAAAATCTCCTCTTCTCCTATCTGGTTCTTCACTCCTCCTGCCCCTTCTTTGACTCTCTCAACTTTCCCTGAAGTGTCTCAAGAAGAGATCCCTTATTCCTCCTCTAGACTGTAAATTCCTCTTTAGATTGTAAACTCGTTGTGGGTAGGGAATGTCTTTTACATTGTTATATTGTACTCTTCCAAGCATTTAGTTCAGTGCTCTGCGTACAGTAAGAGTTCAATAAATACAATTGACTGATTGATTTCTCTCCCAATCTACCCCTTCTACCTGCTCTTCTGGCCTCACCTTTTTATACCTTATCAAAATACTCTTCTCCTTCTTTCTTCCCTCCCCTACTGCTATCTTCAACTGTTCACTCTCCATTGGCTTCTTCCCTACTGCTTTCAAATATTCTCATATATTCTCTATCCTAAAAATAACCCTCTCTTGACCCCTCATCTCTCTGGTTCTTGTTTTATCTCCCTTTTCCATTTCTTTCCAAACTCCTTTAGTAAGTGTCTACACTCACTGTCTCCACTTCCTCTCCTCCATTTTTCTCCTTGACACCTCACCAATCTGGCTTTTTGAATAGTTTTGTTACATCTTTATTATGTTCCAGGCACAGTACTAAACTCTGGAGTAGATATGAGTTAATTGGGTTGGGACCCAGTCAATGTCCCACATGGGATTTACTGTCTCAATCCCCATTTTACAGAACAGGTAACAGGCATAGAGAAGTTAAGTGAATTGCTCAAGGCAAGAAAGCAGACACCTGGCAGAGGCAGGATTAGAACCCAGGTCCTTTTGACTCTCAGGCCTATGCTCTATCCACTAAGCCTCACTGCTCATGCCAACTTCACTCCATGGAAAATGTCGCCTCAAATGTCACCAGTGAACTCCTTCTTATCTAAACCAACACTCTCTACTCCATCTTTATCTTCCTGGACCTCTCCGCTCCCTTCAACACTGTGGACCAATGCCTTCTTGATTCTATTTATTGCTATCTTGATTCTATTTATTGCTATCTTGATTCTATTTATTGCTATTGTTCTTGTCTGTCCGTCTCCCCCGATTAGACTGTAAGCCCGTCAAAGGGCAGGAACTGTCTCTATCTGTTACCGATTTGTACATTCCAAGCACTTAGTACAGTGCTCTGTACATAGTAAGCGCTCAGTAAATACTATTGAATGAATGAATGAATGAAACATGATCTAACCTTGGCTTCACTGACACTGTCCTCTCCTGGTTCCCTTCTATCTCTTTGGCTGCTCCTTCTCAGTCTCGTTCACAGGCACCTCATCCACCTCCCAATCCCTCAACGTAGGAGTTCTTCAAGGCTTAATTCTGGGTTCCCTTCTTTTCTCCACCTACACTTACTCCCTTGGAGAATCATTCACTCTCATGGCTTCAATTACCATCTCCATGCTGATAATTCCCAAATTTACCTCTCCACTCTTGATCTTTCTCCTGCTCTGCAGTTTCACATTTCCCCCACCTTCATGACATCACTACCTGGATACCCTGCTTATAACTCAAAACTAACATGTCCAAAACAGAGCTCATATTCCCACCCAAGCCTTGTCCTCTCCATGACTTTCCCATCATTTAGACAGCACCATCTTCCTCTCTGTCTTGCAAGCCTGTAACTTTGGCATTATCCTTCACTTGTTTCTCTCATTCAAACCACATATTCAATCTGTCTCCAATTCACAACATCAATAAAATCTGCCCTTCCTTCTCCAGCCAAACTGCTACTGTGATAATCCAAAATCTTACCCTCTTCCACTCTGAATGCTTCATCAGCATACTTGCTGGCTTCCCTACCTCCTGTCTCTGCTCACTCCTGTCCATATTTCACTCTGCTGCCTGTATCATCTTTGTAAAAAACATTCAGTCCATGTTTTCCCACTCCTCAATGAACCACTAGTGATTGCCCATTTACCTCCTCATCAAAAAGGAACTCCTTACCATAGACTTTCATTATACTCAATGACCTTGCCCCTTTCTATCTTACCTTGCTTTTCATTCATTCATTCATTCATTCATTCATTCATTCATTCATTGTATTATTGAACTCTTAATGTATAAAAAGCACTGTACTAAGAGTGTGGGAGAGTACAATACAACAAACAGATACACTCCCTGTTCACTGTGACCTCACAGCTTAGATGGGGAGACAGACATTAATATAAATAAATAAATGAATGAATAAATAAATTAATTGAAGATATATACATAAGCGCAGTGAAGATAGGAGGGAGGATAAATGAAAGGAGCAAGTCAGGGACACACAGAATGAAGTGGAAGAAGGGGAGAGGAAGGCTTAGTCAGGGAAGGCTTCTTGGGAGGAGATGTGCTTTCAATAAAGCTTTGAAATGGGTGAGTGCAATTACCTGTTTGATGCAAGGAGGGAGGATGCTCCAGGCCTGAGGTAGGAAATGAGTGAGAGGCAGGCTGTTGGGAAAGATGAGGTCAAGGTACACTGAGAAGGTTAGCTCTAGAGGAATGGAGTGTGCAGACTGGGTTGTAGTAAGAGAGTAGCTAGGCGAGGTAGGAGGGGGCAAGGTGATTTATTGCTTTAAAGTCAATGGTGAGAAGTTTTTATTTGATGCAGAGGTGGATGGGCAGCCACTGAAGTTTCTTGAGGAGTGGGGGAAACATGGTCAGAGCATTTTTGAAGGAAAATGGTCAGGGCAGCACAGTGGAGTATGGAATGGAGTGGGGAGAGATAGGAGGCAGGGAGGTCAGCAGGGAGGCTGATAGCATTAATCAAGTCAGGATAGGATAAGTGCTTGCATTAATGTGGTAGCAGTTTAGATGGAGAGGAAGGTGTGGATTTTAGCGATGTCGTGAAGGTAGAAGTGACAGGATTTAGTGAGGGTTTGAATATGTGGGTTGAATGAAAGACAGGGGTCAGGGATAATGCCAAGTCTCAGGGCTTGTGAGACAGGACAAATGGTGGTGCCATCAACAGTGGTGGGAAAGTGAATGGGTGGACAGGGTTTGGGTGGGAAGATATGAAGTACACTTTTAGCCATATTAAGTTTGAGGTGACAGGAGGACATCCTAGTGGAGATGTCTTGAAGGCAGAAGGAAATGCAAGATTGCAGAGAGGGAGCGTGATGAGGGCTGGAGTTGTAAATCTGGGTGTCATTAGCATAGAGGTGATTTTTCTACTACAACCCAGCTCACACCCTTCTCTCACTATTGTCGACCTAATCAATGTACTTTTACCTTGTCTCCTCACTCCTGACCCCTCGTCCACATCCTGTGTCTGGCCCAGAACTCTCCACCCCTTCATATCTGTCAGGTGTTCGCTCTCTCCACCTTCAAAGCCTTTCTAAAATCACATCTCTTCCATCTCCCTTCTGGTTAGCTCTGTACCCTTTATTCATCCTATCCTCCCTACAGCACTTCTGTAAATACCCACAATTTATTTGAGTGTCTGTCTCTCCTATGTTAGCTCACTGTGGTCAGAAAAAATGCTTTTCAGCCCTGTTAAAGTTTACTCTCCCAGTGATCCCCAAAGAGTAAATGGTCAATAAATTGGACTAATGGACTAAAATCTCTTTGAAGATAGATATTGCTGCTTTTTGCTTTTATTTAATCTTTTCCCTAGTGGTATGAACAGTGCACTTTCCAAAGCAGGAGTTAAGTAAATACTTCTGATGGATTTGCTACATTGTCACACCTCCCTCTTAGTTCTGTTGTTCTCTACCCAGATCACCTATGGCCCATTTGACCCAATCCTGCATGACAAGGTACAGTTTCCATCTCTCTATCAGGTGGCCCCAGCTTCTCCTCTCTGCCCTGGGGGATGGTCTGGTTAATGGTGCATTTTGGCTGGACTTGGGTGGGCTTGGTGGTATCAGATGATATGAAAGGAGAGAGATTCCTCTTGGATCTGACCAGGGAGATGGTCGGGAACAATGTCTGTTCAGCCTTTACCAAGGAGATCCTTAGTGGAAAGTTCAATTTTTATACAGCTCGGGGAATCTACTCCAGGGTCACGGATACATCAGCAACAGTGATGGCTGCTTATAAGGATGCAGAGTCCCTGAACCTTCTGAGATTTGTGATAGAGAGTTTTGGACTCTTCAAGATGGTTTTGAACACCACCTTTCACTGGGACTTCACTTTGAGCATGACCTATGAAACAAATAGTTATGATTTTCATGGGACTTTGACTCTCATGAGCCATGCTAAAGAGGTTCCTGGTTTCAGAGATTTTTTGTGGAGAGTTAAACCAGCAAAATATCCAGAAGCCATTATCTTGAAGGAATTCTGGGAATCTGCCTTTGACTGTTCCTTATCATTGCCTGAAAAGAGTGGAAATAAATGCTTAGAAAATGCTTCATTGGAGATGCTGCCTGTACACACTTTTTTTCTGACAATGTCAGCCCTGAGTTACAGTGTGTACAACGCCGTGTATGCCGTGGCTCATGGGCTCCAGGACTTGCTCCTATCCAACTCAAACCTGAAATCTCTGGAAAATGGGGACTGCCTGGTGCCTCGTCCTTGGCAAGTAATATTCCCGCTGACACAGGGAGCAGCTGTTTGGTAAGAGCTTAACCTGTTCACAGCATAGTCCTGAGCACTTAGGCGAGTATGTTACAACAGAGTTAGTGGAAACATTCCCTGTGCACAAGGAACTTTCAGACTAGAGGTCACACGCACTTAGTACAGTGCTCTGCACATAGTAAGCACTCAATAAATACGATTGAATGAATGAATGAATGAATGAATGAATGAATGAAAAGAGGAAAGCCCTTCTGAAGTTAAGAAGTAGAGGGTCTTGTAGAAACTTACTCCTTCAGAAAAACCTCATCTTTTAACCTCTGACATATACAGGACTGGGTTCAGAAACTTAAACCTAGAAATCCATGCAGGTAGGAGAGTGGAGGAACATTGCCCTAATGCAAGAAGTCCCTTTAGGGCATCTGGTTAAACTGTAACTAAGGTTTGGGCAATCAAAATGGGTTTGTTTTAATTTTAATCAGTGATGTTTCAGTTGGGCCCACCGCACATATTCTTGCAAAAAAGGAAGGTCTAAATCAATCAATCAATTAAATAATGGTACTTATTAATGCCGTGTACTGCATTAACTGTTTGGGTATTTACAGCACAACAGAGTTGGTAGATATATTCTCTATATGTCTATAATTCTATTTATTTGTATTGATGTTATTGATGCCTGTCTACTTGTTTTGTTTTGTTGTCTGTCTCCCCTCTCTAGACTGCGAACCCATTGTTGGGTAGGGATTGCCTCTATGTGTTGCTGAGTTGTACTTTCCAAGCACTTAGTACAGTGCTCTGCACACAGTAAGTGTTCCATAAATACAATTGAATGAATTAATGAATGAATAATTTGTAATTCACAAATGTTATTGATCCCAATACTGATTTAGGATGTAGTTTATCCATTTCAGGGAAAAGAGAACACAGTTCTAGGAACTGCAAATGTTAATCTTAAGAACTTGACAAAGGATAGCCTTTTTGGCTAGGACGATGAATCTCAGATTGGACTTTTCAACCACCCACATACTCAGAGGTGGTGACTACTCTACCGTCAGTACTGCCTTCTTCAAACATATCTATTGGAATAACCAATGCTGTCCCTTTGGAGATGGTGGGATTTGGAGGGTGGTCACAGAGCATAGCTTCAAAGGTTTCCATCCTTATCATCACAGTCATCACCCCTGCCCTTCTCCCTCCTGTGCACAGCTCCCTGCTCCCAAACTCCACAAACTGAGTACAAGGGGTCAGCAGGGTCACTGGCACTGGGGTGGGGCTGTCCCTTGCTGTTAGACAGACATGCCCCTCCCTTTCCTCCTCCTTGTCTATGTAGGATAAAATGGAGAATATTCTCAAAGGGAGGTCCCTGGGTTACCTTCTTTGATCTCCCTTTCATGTCGAGAGAGAGAGAAAGAGAGAGAGAGAGAGAGAGAGAGGGAGAAACAGAGACTTCCCTGATTCCTGGGCGGGGTGGCTGACGTGGGAGGGAGAAGGAGGGATCTAGAGAAGCAGGGCCATCAGAAGGGCCATCAGCAGGATTAAAGGTGGGAGAGCAGAAATCACCTCCCTGTGGGATGATTGCTCCCAGACTCCTGGTCTCCTTTTTCTTCCAACTAGTTTCAGTTTTCTAAGGAAGTCATGATGATAATATATTTGTTAAATTCTTACTAGGTGCCAAGCACTTTATTAAACACGGGTGTCGATACAAGATAATGAAGGCAGAAACAGTCCTTGTCCCACATGGGACCCATAGTTCAAGTGATAGGGAGAAGAGGTATTGAATCCCCATTTTACAGATGAGGTAATTGAGGTACAGGGAGTTAAGTGACTTGCCCTAGGTCACACAGCAGGCAAGTGGCAGAGCAAGTATTGGAACCCAGGCCCCACAATTCCTAACCTGACTCTTGGTTATCACATAGGGGAAATTGGGACATCCAATCCCAACCTCTCTGAATCACTGACCCGATTGTTGGCATGGCCAAGTGGAAAGAGCGTGGGCTTGAGAGTCCAAGGACCTAGGTTCAAATCCCAGCTCTGCCAATTGCTCTTCCAATTGCTAACTGTATGACCTGGGACAAGTCACTTAACTTCTCTGTGCCTCAGTTTCCTCAACTGTAAAATGGAGATTCAATACCTGTTCTCCCTCCCACTTAAGACTGTGAACCCCATGCCAGACAGGGACTGTGTCTGACCCAAATAACTTGTACCTAATCCAGCATTTGGAAAAATGTTTTACGCATAGTAAGCACTTAACAAGTACTATTAAACAAACAAACTGACCACAGCAAGCCCCACTGCAGCTAATCTCACCTCCCCTGGAGTCAGGATTCTCCAGTTTCCTTTTATCCATTTCAGCTCCATGAGTTTCTGAACAAAGTCCAGTTTGACAACCCTGTGGGGGAACCAGTGTTTCTGGATGAGAACCACAGATCTACTGCAAAATTTGAGATTCTGAACTTTGTGATCTCTCCCAGTGGAACTTGTGAGTTGGTGAAAGTTGGGGAGATGGACCCCCAGGCACCCCCTGACCAAGATGTTTTCATCAGTGATGCAATAATCAAGTGGCCCAGGGGATCCTCTCAGGTAAGCAGCCAATGGGAATTCCCAGATGTCCTGGGACAGTAGTCCCAGGCTTCTAGTAGTGATTGTATTGAGGGAGTTCCTACTGTGTGCACCGCACTGTAACTAGTGCTGTGAAAGAATACTTTGGTAACAATGAAACACTGACCTTGATCCTCAAGGGGGAAATGATCTGAGATTAAAAGCGGTAGAAGGGACTGTAGACAGACACATCAGGGACAGTTAAACACTCAAACTAGGCCAAAGTGGGGGTGCCTGGAGGTCCTATTAATTCTGCTAATCCCAAGGTGAAGGGGAGTAGCTACAACTCAAGATGGCACTGGTCCTCCCTCCCCTGTCATATGATGCCAGCCTAGTGCCCTCTCTCCTGACTGCTCCCTGCCCTCAATAATAATGATAATATTTATGGTAATTTTTTAAGTGCTTACTTTGTGTCAGGCACTGTACTAAGCACTGGGGTCGATACAAGTAAATGGGGTTGGACAATGTCCCCATCTCATGCGGGTCTCACCATCTCAATCCCCATTTCACAAATGAGGGAACTGAGGCACAGAGAAGTCAAGTGACTTGCCCAAGATCACACCACAGACAACTAGCAGAGATGGGATTAGAACCTATGACCTTCTGACTCCCAGGCCCGTACTTTATCCACTACACCATGCTGCGTCTCCAGTGGCATGGGGTTCTGGGGATGCAGCGTAACAGTCCAGTGGGTGCCACTGATGTTGAGGAAGCTCAGCTGAGGCTTAAATCCCTACAGCCTAACATTGAAAGATCACCGTGGGAGCTTGGGCCCAAGTGACCTGGAGGGGAGGTGGTAGTTACCAGTGGCTGTGCTTGACCATATCTTGGGCCGGGCTAGGTAGGGATTGGCTTTTTCAGCAGGGGATTCATGTGGAGAGAATCCTGACCTGGCATGGCTTCCTTCTAGTCATCTCCAAGGGTTGGAGCTGGTGATGGGTCTATCACCCTGGCCAAAGGGTCACTTGGGGAACATGATCCCCACTTAGTCCCGGTGAGATCACATATTTATGATCACAGCAACCCAGCTTGGTGAACTAGGGATCTCATAGCAATTTCCCTAGTGAGAACTCCAGGAGTGGAATGGCAGCCCCAAGACAGGCCAAAGAAAAATGAAAATATTTTAGTATTGATCTATTCAGAATCTTGCACCTTTCTGGCATGGTTTTTCAAACACAACTTTCTGGATACAGTTAAGAATTTAAGGTTTATGGGGCAGGGAGGAAGAAACTCCTTTCAGTGAGCAACAATGGGAGGAAGAAGGGATGTCTGGAAATTATTCTTGACCCTGGGGTAGACTCAGGGAGACCCCCACCACAGATTATAAATGGGGCTTGGTCACACTGGTCCCCTGAAGCCCCAGACCCTGAGCAGGAAGAAGGAAAAGCAGTGAGGTGGAGAAGGGGGACACTTGTAGCCCAGCCCTTGCTGGGGTTCATACCTGTGTGGGAGGTTGTGGGGAGGCCTCTGAATGAGAGGCCATTCTACCACCTTGCCCCCTCATACTTCACCTGGCTACTCTCTTTCTACAACTCAGGCCACAACACTTTGCTCCTCTTATACTAACCTTCTCACTGTGTCTCAAACTCGCCTATCTCATCACCAACTCCTCACCCACATCCTGCCTCTGGCCTGGAGTACTTTCTATACCTTCTATTATCCATCTACACTCACTGCCTTGGAGAACTCACTCACTCCCATGGCTTCAACTCCCACCTCTATGAGGTTGGTACCCAAATCTACATTTCCAGCTGTGATCTCTCTCCCTCTCTGAAGTCTCACATTTCCTTTTGCCTTCAAGACATCTCTACTTGTATGTCCTCCCATCACCTCAAGCTAACATGACCAAAACTGAACTCCTCATCTACCCACCCAAATCCTGTCCTTCCCTTGATTTTCTCATCCCAGTTGATGGCACCACCATCTTTCCTGTCTCAAAAGCCCATTACCTTGGCATTGGAAAGAGCACGGGCTTTGGAGTCAGGGCTTGTGAGTTCGAATCCCAGCTCTGCCGCTTGTCAGCTGTGTGACTGTGGGCAAGTCACTTAACTTCTCTGTGCCTCAGTTCCCTCATCTGTAAAATGGGGATGAAGACTGTGAGCCCCACGTGGGACAACCTGATTCCCCTGTGTCTACCCCAGCGCTTAGAACAGTGCTCTGCACATAGTAAGCGCTTAACAAATACCAACATTATCATTATCCTTGACTCCTTCCTCTCATTCAACACACAGATTCAATCCATCACTAAATCCTGTTGTTCCCAGCTTCACAACACTGCTAAAATCCATCCTTTCCACTCCATCCAAATTGTTACCATAGTAATTCAATCACTCATCCTATCTTGCCTGGATTACTGCATCAAACTCCTTGCTGACCTCCCAGGCTCTTGTCTCTCCCCTCTCCAGTCCACACTTCACTCTGCTGGCCGGATCATTTTTCTACAAAAAACATTCTGGCCATGTCAACCCACTCCTCAAAAACTTCCAGTGATTGCCCAATCGCCTCCGCAGCAAACAAAAACTCCTCATCATTGTCTTTAAAACATTCTACCACCTTGCCCCCTCATACTTCACCTGGCTACTCTCTTTCTACAACTCAGGACACAACACTTTGTTCCTCTAATACTAACTTTCTCACTGTGTCTCAAACTCGCCTATCTCATCACCAACTCCTCACCCACATCCTGCCTCTGGCCTGGAGTACCTTCCCACCTCAATTCCGAGGAGTAATTACTCTCCCCTCCTTCAAAGCTTTATTGAGGCCACATCTCCTCCAAGAGGCCTTCCCTAAGGCCCCCTTTCCTCTTTTCCCACTCCATTCTGCTTTGCCCTAACTTCCTTCCTTTGTTCTTGCCCCCTCTCAGCCCCACAGCACTTAAATACATATTTGTAATTTATGCATTTATGTTAATGTATTTCTCCCCCTCTAGACCTGAAGCTTTCCATGCGCAGGGAATGTGTCAACCCACACATTCAACATTATCACTAAATCCTATCATTTCAACTTTCACAACATTGCTAAAATCTGTCATTTCTTCTCCATCCAAACTGCTACCATGCTAATAAAGGTATTCATCTTACCCCTCCTTGATAACTGTATCAGACTCCTAACTGACTGTTCAGTCCATGTTTCCCCATTCTTCAAGAGCCTCCAGTGGTTGTCCATCCATCTCTGCATCAAGCAGAAGCTCCTTTACCATGGCCTTTAAAATGCTCAACCACTTTTCCCCCTCTTACCTGCTCCCCTCCTACAACCCTGCCTGCACATATCACTCCTCTAATGCCTATGTACTTATTCTACCTTGATCTCATGTATCCTCTTGTCCACATCCTGCCTCTTCCCTGAAATGCCCCCCTGTTCATATGCAATAATTGTTCTCTCCCTTTTCAAGGTCCTATTAAAGATACACCCCCTCTAAGAGGCCTTCCCTGTCTAAGCCCTCTTTTTCCTTTTCCTCCACTCCCTTGTGCATCTCCCTGACTTGCTCCCTTTCATTCATTCATTCATTCATTCATTCATTCAATAGCATTTATTGAGCACTTACTATGAGCAGAGCACTGTACTAAGTGCTTGGAAACTACAATTTGGCAACAGATAGAGACAATCCCTACCCAACAACGGACTCACATGCCACCGCCAACCCATAGCCCACGGCCTGCCTCCGACCTGGAATGTCCTCACTCCTCTTATCTGACAGACCACCATTCTCCCCATCTTCAAAGCCTTATTGAAGGTTTATCTCCTCCATTAGGTCTTCCCAGATTAAGTACCACTTTTCCTCATCTCTTACTCCCTTTTGTGTTGCCTGATTTGCTCCCTTTGTTTTTTCCCCCTCCCAACCCCTAAGCACTTATGTACATATCTGTCATTTTATTTGTTTGTATTGATGTCTGTCTCTCCTCTAGACTGTGAGCTCATTGTGGGCAAGGAATGTTGCTGTTTATTGTTGTATTGTACTTTCCCAACTGCTTTTTTCAGGACACTGCACACAGTAAGAGCTCAATAAATATGATTGAATAAATGAATCATAGTCTTGTCCAGAGGAAGGTGTTTCTTATGCCATGTAAAAGGCAGCATATATAGACTTGTAGAAAGAAAGGTTCTTGTGACAGTGTGAATTTGGTTGCTAAAATAGAGTTGAGCCTTGTGAGAATTTGCACCATAGAAAAACCATTTTCTAGTTAGGTTCAAGCCAAAAACTTTAGGCTTAATTGTCAATGCCCTCAGGGATCATGCCAGAGAGACACACACCAAGGCCTTGTTAATATCTCTTTACTAGTAAACATGATCAAGAAGAAAAGCTAAAGAGGGTTTAGCTGTGGAGAAGTGAAGGGGGGGTAGAGGGAGCAGAGGGAAAAAAGGGGGGAGCTCAGTCTGGGAAGGCCTCTTGGAGGAGGTGAGCTTTAAGTAGGGATTTGAAGAGGGGAAGAGAATTAGATTAGGAGGGAGGGCATTCCAGGACCGCGGGAGGACGTGGCCCAGGGGTCGAAGGCGGGATAGGCAAGACCGAGGGATGGTGAGGAGGTGGGTGGCAGAGGAGCAGAGCGTGCGAGGTGGGTGGTAGAAAGAGAGAAGAGAGGAGAGGTAAGAAGGGGCAAAGTGATGGAGAGCCTTAAATAATAATAATAATAATAATGTTGGTATTTGTTAAGCGTTTACTATGTGCAGAGCACTGTTCTAAGCGCTGGGGTAGACACAGGGGAATCAGGTTGTCCCACGTGGGGCTCACAGTCTTAATCCCCACTTTACAGATGAGGTAAGTGAGGCACCGAGAAGTTAAGTGACTTGCCCACAGTCACACAGCTGGCAAGTCGCAGAGCCGGGATTCGAACCGATGACCTCTGACTCCAAAGCCCATGCTCTTTTCACTTGAAGCCTAGAGTAAGGAGCTTTTGTTTTGAGCGGAAGTTGTTAGGCAACCACTGGAGGCGTTTAAGTAGAGGAGTGACATGCCCAGAGCGTTACTGCAGGAAGATGAGCCGGGCAGCGGAGTGAAGAATAGACTGGAGCAGGGAGAGAGAGGAGAAAGGGAGATGAGAGAGAAGGCTGACACAGTAGTCTTGCCGGGAGATAACAAGAGCCTGTAGCAGTAAGGTAGCCATTTGGGTGGAGAGGAAAGGGTGGATCTTGGCGATATTGTAAAGGTGAAACCGGCAGGTCTTGGTAACGGATAGGAGGTGTGGCATCAACAAGAGAGACGAGTCAAAGATGGCACCGAGATTGCGGGCTTGAGAGACGTTAAGGATGGTCGTACCACCCACGGTGATAGGGAAGTCTGGGAGTAGACCGGGCTTGGGAGGGAAAATGAGGAGCTCAGTCTTGCTCATGTTGAGTTTTAGGTGGCGGGTAGACATCCAGGTGGAGACATCCTGGAGGCAGGTGGACATGCAAGCCTGAAGGGAGGGGGAGAGGACAGGGTCAGAGATGTAGATCTGCGTGTCATCTGCGTAGAGATGGTAGTCAAAGCCCTGAGAGCGAATGAGTTTACCAAGGGAGTGAGTGTAAATGGAGAACAGAAGAGGGCCAAGAACTGACCCTTGAGGAACTCCAACAGTTAAAGGCTGGGAGGGGGAGGAGGCGCCGGCGGAGACCGAGAATGACCGGCCAGAGAGATAAGAGGAGAACCCGGAGAGGACCGAGTCCGTGAAGCCAAGGTGAGATAAGGTATGGAGGAGGAAGAGATGGTCGACAGTGTCAAAAGCAGCTGAGAGGTCAATGAGGGTTAGAATGGAGTAGGAGCCATTGGATTTGGCAAGAAGGAGGTCATGGGTGACGTTTGAGAGAGCAGTCTTGGTACAGTAGAGGGGACGGAAGCCAGATTGGAGGGACTCCCGGAGAGAATGGGAGTTAAGGAATTCTAAGCAGCGAGTGTAGACAACTCGTTTTAGGATTTTGGAAAGGAAGGGTAGTAGGGAGATAGGGCGATAACTGGAGGGGGAAGTGGGGTCGAGAGCGGGGTTTTTTAGGATGGGGGAGACGTGGGCATGTTTGAAGGCAAAGGGGAAGGAGCTATTGGAGATTGAGTGGTTAAAAATAGAAGTTAAGGAAGGGAGGAGGGCAGGGGCGATGGTTTTTATAAGGTGAGAGGGAATGGGGTCCGAGGCGCAGGTGGGGGGGGTGGCACTTGCGAGGAGGGAGGAGATCTCCTCTGAGGCAACTGCAGGGAAGGATGGGAAAGTAGGGGAGAGGTTTGGTGGGAGGGGAGGGGAGAGAGGGAGGGGTGACTTTGGGGAGCTCAGACCTGATCGTATTGATTTTTGATGAAGTAAGTGGCCAGATCATTGGCGGTGAGAGATGGGGGAGGGGGAGGAACAGGGGGCCTAAGGGAGAGTTAAAGGTCTGGAACAATTGGCGGAGGTGACGGGCATGGGTGTCGATGAGGGAGGAGAAGAAGTTTTGCCTGGTGGAGGAGAGGGCAGAGTTAAGGCAGAAAAGGATAAATTTGAAATGTACGAGGTTGGTTTGGTGCTTGGACTTTCGCCAGCAGCACTCAGCAGCTAGAGCAAAGGAGCGTAGGAGGAGAACAGAGGAGGTGATCCAGGGCTGTGGGTTAGTGGAGCGAGAGCGGCGGAGGGAAAGGGGGGAGAGAGAGTTGAGATGAGTAGAGAGGGTGGAGTTGAGAGCGGAGACCTGATCATCGAGAGTAGGAAGTGAGGACAGGGCGGCAAGTAGGGGAGAGACGCTTTTGGAAAGACGGATGGGATCAAGAGAGTGGAGGTCTCTGTCGGGGAGTAGCCATCCATCCATCCATCCATCCATCCATCCATCCATCCATCCATCCATCCATCCATCCATCCATCCATCCATCCTTCTACCTATCCACTGTTGCTATTTAGAGAACACCTTCTGAATGTGAATAATTTTACTAACTGCTTAACAAGTACCACAGCAACAAGACACATATCCCCTGCCCTCAAGGGGCTTGTACAAGTAGCAAGCGGTTTGAGCCCCTTAAAACTGATCTCTATGACCTCCAGGGCAAAATGGACGCTACCACCCCACTCCTATATTACCAGGACTCCCAGCAGTCTCTGCTCCAACTGGGGAAGGACTTTAGCCCTGAGATAAAGGGATAGGGAGTATGTGGATTTTCCTAACTAGTCCTCCAATTGTTTTTTGTAGGATACACAGGAAAAATTAGCCTTGCTAAAGTACAAAGGACCAAGAAACTTCTTTGACCATTTATTACCAGATGAAAGGCTGACTTACGGCCAATTATGAAATACCTCCTCTGATTGGTTCCAATAGACAGGATCTTATTAGTGAACATATGTCTCCGCCAGTTGAACTGTGGGCCCATCGTTGGGCAGAGTGTATCTCTATCTGTTGCTCAATTGTACATTCCAAGCGCTTAGTATAGTGTTCTGCACATAGTAAGTGCTCAGTAAACACTATGGAACGAATGAATGAATAGGATCTCTCTCTCTTACTCCCTCTTTCTTTCTCTCTCTCAAGAGCGGAGACTCAGTGGGATCAAAGTGGAACACAGAACCCAAGGAAGATACAGGAATGTTTCTGAAAAATCAAAATAAGTAGTCTTCCCTGTCTCCTCCACGCCACCACACTCACCTTTTCCTGTCTGGCACAGAGAGCAGAACCAGGGTGGTCCCAGCCACCAGACCCAGCATTTTCCCATTCCTGGTTCCCAGTCCCTTTCCGGATTGACTTCACAAACCGTAATCCAAGCTCCTTGGGATGGGGGGAGCTGGGAGAGTTGTTCGGCCGGCTTTGCCAGCCACACTCTGCACTGTCATCTGCTGTTCAGAAGTTATCGTTGTGTGGAGTTTCAGGTTCTTGATGGGAAGCCTTGACAACGGGAGGCAGATAGCTCGATCAATCAAACAATAAAATGTATTCATGGAGTGCTTCCTGTGTGCAGAGCAGTGTACTAAGTGATTGGGAGAGTACAATTTGAAATAATTGGTAGACATGATCCTGACCCCATCCTTTCACACCTAATTAGTAATGATAATCATAATAACTGCGGTATTTGTTAAGCACTTACTATGTGCCAGACTCTGTACTAGGTGCTGGGGAGGATATAAGCGAATTAGGTTGGACACAGTCCCTGTCTCTCGTAGGGCTGCAAGTTTCAATCCCTATTTTACAGATGTGGTAAGTGAGGCAAGAGAAATGAATTGACTTGCCCATGGTCACAAAGCAGAAAAGTGGCAGAGTCAGGATTAGAACTCATGACCTTCGGACTCTCGGGACCACTATGCCATTCTGCTTCTCTGATCAGATCTGCTTCTCCATTCCCTCCCTAACTGCCATCTTCAAATGACCTTCTTCAATGGCTTCTTTCAAACATTCCCATATCTCCTTTATCCTAAAAAAACCTCCCTTGACCTCACGGCTCCCTCCACTTATCGCCCCATCTCCCTCCTACCATTCCTCTCCAAAAAGCTTGTCTACACATGCTGTGTCAAGATCCTTTCCTCTGATTCTCTGCTTGATCCCCTCCAATCTGGTTTCCATCCCCTTTACTCCACAGAAACCTCCCTCTCAAAGGGCACCAATGATCTCCTTCCTGTCAAATTTAACAGCCTACTCTCCATCCTAATCCTTCTCAACCTCTCAGCTGCTTCTGACACTGTTGACCACCCCCTTCTCGTGGATCCAACCTCGGCCTCACTGACACTGTCCTCTTTCTGGCCACTCATTCTGTCTTTTGTGGATTTCTCTTCTGCCTCCTATCCGCTAATTTTGGGGGTCCCTCAAGTTTCAATTCTGGATCCCCTTCTACCCTCCATCTACACCCACTCCTTTGGACAACTCATTCACTCCCATGACTTCAACTACCACATCTATGAGGATGGTACCCAAATCTACATCTCCAGCCCTGATCTCTCTCCCTCTCTGTGGTCCCATATTTCCTCCAGCCTTCAAGACATCTTTACTTGGATGTCCTCTCATGACCTCAAACTTAACATGTCCAAAACAGAACTCTCTATCTTCCCACCAAAACCCTGTCCTCTCCCTAACTTTCCCATCACTGTAGATGGCCCTACCATCCTTCCTGACCCACAAGCCCCTAACCTTGATGTTATCCTTGACTCCACTCTCTCATTCAACCCACATAATCATTCCATTACTAAATCCTGTTGGTTCAGTCTGCACAATATTACTAAACCTACGCTTTCCTCTCCACCCAAACGGCTACCTTATTAGTCAAAGTTCTTATCCTACCCCACCTAGATTACTGTATTAGCCTCCTTGATGACCTCCCTGCCTCCTGTCTCTCCCCACTCCAGTCCATATTTCACTCTGCTGCCCAGAACATTTTTCTACAGAAACGTTCAGACCATGTCTCACTGTCCACATGAACCTCCAGTTGTTGCCCATCCACCTCTGCATCAAATAGAATCTCCTTACCATTGGTTTACCACTCAATCACCTTGTCTCCTCCTACCTCACCTTGCTAATCTCCTACTACTGCCCAGCCTGCACAACTTCGTTCCTCTAATTCTAGGCTTCTCACCGTACCTTGATCTCATCTATCTCACCACCAGCCTCTCACCCATGTCCTGCCTCTGGCCCGGATTGCCCTCTCTCCTGATAGCTGACAATCACTCTCATCCCTTCCAAAGCCTTACTAAAGGAACATCTCTTCCAAGAAGCCGTCTCTGACTCCTTTCTTCTTCAAAATGTTCAGGCTGCTCTTTTTGTTCTAATTTCAGTGCCCAGTGGCCTGTGACCTTTGTTTTATCATCCATTTTTCCCAAGATTCTGAGCATCAGTGGAACTGCCCACAGATTGCTCTCACTCTTTTTTTTCTGCAGAAATGCATTTCAATCCCAGGGAGGAGAAATGGAAAGCTTCCCACAGGATATAGGGAAGGTTGAGAAGACATGCAAGACAGGGGTGTAAACTCCTCCTCTAGACTGTAAGCTCCTTATGGGCAAGGATCATGTCTTCCAACTCTATTGTATTATATTTTTCGAAGGGCTGAGTACAGTGCTCTGCACACAATAAGAGCTCAATAAATGCCATTGATTGAATGATTGATTGGTGGGGGTACTTAGTGTCAAAGACAGCTGAGAAGTTGAAGAGGATTAGGATAAAGTAGAGACCATTGGATTTGGCAAGAAGGAAGTCATTAGTGGCCTTAGAGAGAGCAATTTCTGTGGAGTGGAGCAGAACCCAGATTTCAGGGGGTCAAGGAGAGAATTGTAGGAGAGAAAGTGGAAGCAGTGTGCTTAAACAACTAATTTGAGGAATTGAGAAAGGAATGTTAGGAGGGAGGTAACAATAATGATAATAATAATAATGCAACAATAATAGTTGTGGCACTTGTGAAGTGCTTATTATGTGCCAGGCACTTAACTAAACTCTGGGGTGTATTCAAGCAAATCAGATGGGATAGACTCCCTGCCCCAAATGGAGCTCACAATTTTAATCCCCATTTTACAACTGAGGTATCTGAGGCACAAAGAAGTTAAGTGACTTGCCCAAGGTCATACAGCAGGCAAGTGGCAGAGGCAGGATTAGAACACAGGTCCTTCTGACTCCCAGACCCGTGCTCTATCTACTAGAACACGCTGCTTCCCTAAGCTTCTCCAATGCTTCTTCACTATAAAATCATTACTTTTGCATTGACTTTATATACTTATGTACCCAAACTAGTAGAAATTACCAAGGAGCCCTGGTTTTGAAGTTCTTCTCTTTCCTTTACTTTAAACGTTTTTCTTTCTTTGTGGTCTAGTAGAAAAAGCCCAGACCTGGAAGTCAGAGGAACTGGGTTCTAATCCTGTTTTTACCATCTGCCTTGCTGTGTGACTTTAGGAATATCGCTTAACTTCTCCATGCCTCAGTTTCCTCAACTGTAAAATAGTGATGTTCTTCTTCCCTTTTAGATTTTAAGGTCCCTATGGACTAAGATTGTGCCCAATCTAATTATTTTTCATTTATACCAACACTCAGTACAGTGCTTGGCACATAGTAAGTGCTTAACAAATATTATTTTCATTGCTACTATTTTTATCATGATCATGATCATCAAAACCAAGCTCAAATGCCACATGACCTATAAAAAGTAGTACAAGTATATATATCCTCAAATGCAACCTCATACACTTGCACACAAAGTTATGTTCAGAGTCACATAGTAAAAGGGGATTTACTGTTCATTCCTTCCCAGTCAGAAACGGGCTGAGTTTTGTAATGTCAGTGGAGGTGGCTGCTCTACTGGGCAAGTGGTCTATGGGAGACATTACAACGAAGTGATGGGAAGGGAGAACAAAGTAGGGGAAGGAAGGAAGAGGAGGAATGCAAGCCGACTACCTCTATTTCTCCTCTAGGCAGGGTAGGATGGGGAGAAACACCAAGTCCTCTGGAAGTTTTCATGGGCCATACAAAAGCATTTGACACCTAAGTCCAGTTCGCTTGGTGATGTCAATAGCTATTTTGTTTTCAGTGAAAACTGCATCAAACTACTAAGGCAGTGCTACATCACAGTTTAAGATAACCTGCCTAAGACTTCCCATCATCATCACTACAGCAGGGCATTGTGGGAGATCCAGTGCTCTTTATGCCACCATTTTTGAGCTTTCAATATGGAAGCTGAAAATTGGAAATGGAATTTACTTTGCAACCGCTGTCTCTTTTGTTATCATTTTCATAAGTAGTTGTTAAAGCACTGTTTGACTTTTTTCCCTCAACTTTCAAACATCCTATACATCTCCTCTCCTAAAATAATAAAATAAACCTTCCCTTGCCCTCACCGTCCCTTTCAGCTATTGCCCCACTTCCCACCAACCAATCCTGTTCAAACTTCTTGTACAAGTTGTTTACTCTTGGTGCTTCTAATTCCTCTCCTCCGACTCCCTTTTAGACCCCCTGGAATCTGGCTTCTGCTGTCTCCACTAAAACTACTGTTTCCCGAGTCACCAGCGACTTCTTCCTTGCCAAATCCAATAAATCATATTCCATCCTAATCCTCCTTGATCTCTCAGTCACCTTTTACACTGTGGACCACCCCTTTCTCCTGGAACATTATTTAACCTAGGTTTTTCTGATACTGTCCTCTCCTGATTCTCTTTGTACTTCTCTGGCTGCTTTATTTTGATCCCTGTTGACAATTTCTCCTCTACTTCCCACTCTTAGGGGACCCTTCACATCTTGGTCTGGGTCCCTGTGGGGAGCTCATCTATTCCCACAGTTTAATCTACAATCTCTATTCTGATGACTCCCAAATCTTCATCTCCAGTCCTGACTTCTCCTCCTTTCTGCAATTTTTTGTTTCCTTCTGCCTCCAGGACATATCTACCTAGATGTCCTGCTGGCGAGAAGTTGGCAAGAATGCCCGGAGCCAACTGTGACCCGGGAATGGTTGTAGAGGTTCTATGATATGGGCCCCAAATGCATTTGTTAGAAGCAGCGTGGCTCAGTGGAAAGAGTCTGGCCTTCGGAGTCAGGGGTCATGGGTTCGACTCCCGGCTCTGCCACTTGTTAGCTGTGTGACTGTGGGGAAGTCACTTAACTTCTCTATGCCTCAGTTACCTCATCTGTAAAATGGGGATTAACTGTGAGCCTCACGTGGGACAACCTGATTACCCTGTATCTACCCCAGCGCTTAGAAGAGTGCTCTACACATAGTAAGTGCTTAACAAATACCAACATTATTATGTCCTGCCATTACTTCATAGCCAGTATGCCCGGAACAGAATTTCTCATCTTCCCTCCCAAATTCTCTCCACCTGTCTACTTTCACAGCACTGTAGACAACACTTTCTTTCTTCCTGCCTCACTAGCCTGCAACCTCGGCATTAGCCTTGATTCAAAGATTCCTCACTATTGGCTTCAAAGCCCTCCATCACCGTGTCCACTCCGACCTCACCTCCTTTCTCTTCTTCTACATCCCAGCCCATACTCACCCCACTCCTCTGCTGCTACCTCTCACTGTGCCTTGTTCTAACTTGCCCCTGCATCAACCCCTTGCCTATGTCCTACCTCTGGCCTAGAATGCCCTCCCTCTTCAAATCTGCCAAACAATCACACTTCCCCACTTCAAAGCACAACTGAAGGCTCTCCTCCTCCAGGAGGCCTTCCCAGATTAAGCCCACCTTTTCTTCTGCTCCCCCTCCCCTCCCCATCGCCCCGACCTGCTCCCTTTCCTCTACCCCCACAACAGAACTTGTGTATATATGTGCATATTTATAATTCTATTTATTTTTTATTAATGATGTGTATATACCTATAATTATATTTATTTCTATTGATGCTATTGATGACTATTTACTTGTTTTGATGCATGTCTACCCCCCTCCTTCTAGACTGTGAGCTAGCTGTGGGCAGGGATTGTCTTTCTTTGTTGCAAATATATACTTTCCAAGCACTTAATACAGTGCTCTGCACAAAGTAAACGCTCAATAAATTTGATTGAATGAGTTAATTCATCTCTTCCTTCAATCCATATATTTAGTCGATTATTAAATCTTGTCGATTCCATCTCCACAAAATCTCCATAATTCACTCCTTCCTCTCCACCCATATTGCTATCATTCTAGTACCTTGCTAACCTCTCAAAACTCCTGTCTCTCCCATCTCCAGTCCATACTTGACTCTGCTGCCCAGATCACCATCCTACAAAATGGTTCTGCATACATTTTCCAACTCCTCAAAAATAGCCAGTCATTACCCAGCCATCTCTGCATCCAACAGAAACTCCTCACTATCAAATTCAAAGCACTCAGTCAGCCTGCTCCCCCTTACTTATCCTCACTCTATTTCCACTACAATGGGGCAAGTGCTGCCCACTTTGTTCCTCTAATACTTACCAATTTACCTTCCTTTGCTATCACCTCACCTGCCATCGACCTCTTGTTCATGTCCTCCCTCCTGACTGGAACTCCCTCCCCATACCCTCATTCATTCAATCGTATTTGTTGAGCACTTACTGTCTGCAGAGCACTGCACTAAATGCTTGGAATGTACAATTCAGCAACAGATAGAGACAATTGCTGGCCAATAGCCGACTTACAGCCTAAAAGTGGGAGGCAGACTACCCAACAAACCAAGTAATCAGGCAGCAATACCATCAAGAAAAATAGAATCATAGATTATATATATACATCATTAATAAAATGGAGTAATAAATAATATATACAAATATGCACAAGTGCTGTGGGGAAGGGAAGGTGGTAGAGCAGAGGGAGAGAGTAGGGGGAATGGGGAGGGGAGGAGGGGCAGAGGGAAAGGGAGGGCTCAGTCTGGCAAGGCCTCCTGGAGGAGGTGAGCTCTCAGTAGGGCTTTGAAGACTCCTGACAGACCAGCACTCTCTCCATCTTCAAAGCCCTACTGAAATCGTATCTCTGCCCAAACGCTTTCTCAAACTATGTTCTCTTCTCCCCACCCTATTTTCAGGAAGCAGCGTGGCTCATTGGAAAGAGCCCAGGCTTGAGAGTCAGAGGTCACGAGTTTGATTCCCGACTCTGCCACTTGTCAGCTGTGTGACTGTGGGCAAGTCACTTAACTTCTCTGGGCCTCAGTTACCTCATCTGTAAAATGGGGATGAAGACTGTGAGCCCACGTGGAACAACCTGATTACCCTGTATCTACCCAGCGCATAGAACAGTGCTCTGCACATAGTAAGCACTTAACAAATACCAACATTATTATTCCTTTTAGTCCTGATCATGTCTCTCAAGTGTACTGTACTCTTCTAAGCTTTTAGTGTAATTCTCTGCACGAAGTAAGTGTTCAATAATACTAATAATTGAGTGATCGATTGATGATTGATTGGATAGACAATCCTGCCTTTGGGAGGCTTAACATTTAATGGAAATGAAAACTTTTCTTGCCTATTATTTTGTAAATAAGTTGTGACACTGAAATAAGTATTTTGGAATTTGTATAGAAAGCTCTGGGGAAGTGTTTTCCCAAGTACCTCATAGCAGTTATGTCACTGTAAACAATGTTTTAGTGAGACTGGATGGTGTAGAAGTATTGTAGAAGGGGCAAGTAGGTAAGGGATGAATAGTACAGAAAAAGAACAGATCCTAGATAATCAATGATAATTATGGCAATTATTGAATATTTAATTTGGGCTAAATACAGGGGCATATGCTAGGGAATTGCCATCTATTTTACCCTCATTTTAGAGATGAGGAACATAGGCCCATAGAAGTCAAGTGACTTGCCCAAGGTCATGCAGTGGGCCAGTGGCAGAGCTTGGAATTGAACTCTTGCCTCCTGACTTCCACCCCCCTTCCTATTTCTGCTAGACCACGTTGTCACTACTGCCTAGGATGCCATTTTTCCTAAGAATAATGATCTCTCCACTCCATTTAAGAAGAAAATAGAAGTCTGGACACCTTCATTTTGGATGCAGTGGTGAAAGAGAAGCCATGCACACAGATAGAGGGCGAGAAGGAAGTCCTTCTTACTAGTTCTCTCACAAGAGGTTCCAGCTGCTCTTTCTCTTGGGAGACAGTAAGACCAATGGAATAAAGCTTTCTCCCATATATGGTGGAAAGAGGTGTTCTCAGCTCTTCTCCTGGCAGAAATGACTCCAGGTGCCACCTGCAGTGGACTCAGACTCTTGAGAGTACCTCTGGGTATTAGGTAACAAGATAAAACAATTTTAAGCCAAAAATGCCTTTCCCTTCCCTCTACCACATTCCCTTTCACTAGGACACTTTCTGCTCTCTCCGCATATGTTCCCCTCAGTCTCTCTGGATTCATCCTCCCATCCGGATCCTTTGTCAGGATTTTTAGTTGCCAGGTTGAAACTGCTGCCAAGATACATGATCACTTCCTGCCCACCAGGGGTGATTGACTCAGTCCTCAGAAATTCTACCTTCTGGACATAATCCTGGAGAACCTTTGCTCCTACATGCTGATCCTGGAATCACTCCATCCCAATTAACTTTAAAGTGGATGAGGGGCTTCTTCTCCCCCACTAACAAGTTCCAATCCACTCCTGGGAATGGCTATGCTCTAGGTGGAGCCAATAGTCAAGTATTTGAGCAGACTAGCTTTTCCTTGTGGTGGGAGTCCTTGGAAGTGAGTTTCAAAGTGAGTTTCTAGCAATTCCTGAAGACTCTCGCCCCTTCCTCTATGCATGGGGCTAGCATGGTTGAGTGTCATGCCACAATATGTGCATTCCTTCACTTTAGATCTGTAGGCAGAGAAATAGATAAGGAGGAAGGCTTTAGTTCTACACAGGGATGAATGGCAACTGGAAGGCCTCCTGTCTTATTGGATCCACATTGGGATCTGGGAACCCAGGGATCTTTGCTGATCAGAACCAAGGGTCAGAAGAAGGCATAACCAGAGCCAAGAAACATCGCCAAGAAAAAGAAAATGAGGTCTTTCTCATCTATATAATTTAAAAGAGCAATGCTGCTGGTGAAGCAATAAAAGCAAACAAAGCAGGAGAACAGGAGCAGGATGATCTGGGTGGCTGTAGACTGTGGGGAAAATTTGTGGGTTTGGCTACTGCTGTGAATGTGCTGGACTTGCTTATGGTGTCGATGTAGCACAATCACTATATAGCCACTGGCCCAGCTCATGAGGAACACAAAGAAGACATCTCGAAGAGTCATGCCACGGCCATGTCACTCCCCTCCTCAAAAGTCTCCTGTGGTTGCCTATCAACCTTTGCATGAACCAAAAATTCCTCACTATTGGCTTCAAAGCTCTCCATCACCTTGCCCCTTCCTTTCTCACCTCCCTTCTCTCCTACAGCCGAGCCCACACATTCCGCTCCTCTTCCCGCTAATCTCCTCACTGTGCCTCATTCTCGCCTGTTCCGCCTTCGACCTCTGGCCCACGTCCTACCTCTGGCCTGGAATGCTCTCCCTCCTCACATCTGCCAAACTAGCTCTCTTCCCCCCTTCAAAGCCCTACTGAGAGCTCACCTCCTCCAGGAGGCCTTCCCAGACTGAGCCCTCTTTTCCTCTGCTCCTCTCTCCTCCCCTCCCCATTGTCCCACTCCCTCCCTCTGCCCTACCCCTTTCCCCGCCCACAGCACTTCTGTATATTTGTACAAATTTATCATTCAATTTATTTTATTAATGATGTGTATATATCTATAATTCTATTTATAATAATAATAATGATGGTATTTGTTAAGAGCTTACTATGTGCCAAGCACTCTTCTAAATGCTCTATTTCTATTCTATTGATGCCTGTCTACTTGTTTTGTTTTGTTGTCTGTCTCCCCCTTCTAGTCTGTGAGCCTGTTGTTGGGTAGGGATTGTCTATATGTGTTGCCAAAATGTACTTTCCAAGTGGTTAGTACAGTGCTCTGCACACAGTAAGCACTCAGTAAATATGATTGAAGGAATGGCACTAAGAAAAAAAAAACCTCATAGAAAAATATTATCTGGAGTGAACTAAAACAAGATTTTCAACTGTAATGATTGACATTGATAGTGACATTTTTGGTGACAGCAACTGGTTTTAAAAAATTCACAGCTACCAACATGTTGATGATCCAGAAGAAAAGGAAGGAAGGGAGGATACAACTGGGGGCTCTGGGCTTGAGCTGAGCCCACCAGGAGTTGCAGGAACTGATGGAGACAACCTGGAAAACACTCAGAGGACAGGTAGTGCAGAGGGTAAGGCCCCTAGCCACTACACTGATAAACAGCACTTTTTGACACCCAATATTATCGACAAGAGGCTCCAACCCCAAAAGCCATGACCATCCCTGGGGCTATCTGGGTAAGAAGCATCACCATGTCGGCCACAGTGAGGTGGGTGAGGATCGGGTACCTGGACTTCTTCTGTTGAGTCTGAGAAATGATGCCATTGATGAAGAGCACAAACAATTTTGAATTCCCCCAAAACCCAATTCCAGTGTAGGCCAGGAAGAAAATGTTTAATACCAGGTCACTGAAATGCATTTTCTTACATTTCTCACAACTTCACAGCTTGGAACATCTTGAAAGAGATAGAAAAATCAAATAGGATATACTCAAATTCTCAAATATCCCTCTCTTCCTCTGCAACTGAGGAAAATGTTTCTCCTGCATATGCCCTCAGCACTCAGGACTCAGCTCTTGCTCCACCCACTGCTGTTATGCACCTCTCTACCAACCTCCTGGCATGCTCTAGGAACCCCACATGGAGTATAAAAGCTGATGCTGTGCCTTCCTGACCCGTCTTCAACTCCAGAACAGAACAAAACAACTGACATTTGCAGTTTCACCTCCCTGTGTCATCTCAGCCCCCTTCACCATAACTGGACAAGCTGCCATCGCTCCCAATATCCAGGACTGGTGTCCCCTCCCCTTGGCACCATCAAGGAGACCCCATCCTGTCCTGCTTTCCACCATCCTGGTGGGAATGAGGAAAGCACTTGCAGCATGGGGCTTCAGATACTGTGGAATAGGGCAGTGCTTGTGGTAGCTGTTTCTCTGGACTCTGAATCTTGAGGAAATATTCTACTCCTCTAACCTTGGCTCCCCACTGATTTCAGGTTTGCTAATCTTTTGATGGCAAACTTGTCTTTCTCCCTTTTGGTGTCTGAATGTTTTTGTGTCTCACTGCTCCCAGCATATCTGTCTCCAGTCCTCTTCCCCAACTATATTCATAGATTGTGAGACACTCAAAGGATTGGGTCCTTGTCTAATTTCCACCTGAATATTCTTCTCCAGAGCTTAGCACAGTGCTCTGCACACAATACACACTTAATACATACTATTACTACTACCACTAGAATTTGTGAATCACTGAGTAGGATCAGACTGATTTTCCCTGACCAGAATTTTAGCTTAATTCCCAGGAAATTATTGTACTAGTAGAACCATCCAAAGTAATAGCTACTGAACAATTGTTATTCACAGTTTAATTCAACGATAGCAAGAGGAACAAGTCTCCAGCATTCACTGGAGGACATAAGTGTGTTCTCTTGTAAAATTACTTTTATCTGCCCTTAAGTTATCACAATACTCTTTTCTTTCTTAGGAAGCAGAGATGAATTTCGTACTTTTATTACTTTGGTAAGTTGCATTCTTTCAAGACAGGGATCAGATGCCGTGGTCACTCAGATCAGGGACTAGATGCTGTGGACACCCAGGAATAGGAACTGAAAGCTCTAGTAACTCCAGACAAGGGACTGGAAGGGGCAGCCTTCCCTTCAGAAGCTGGGATCCTCGAGGATTCAGGACATGGTGTAGTGAATAGAGCACGGGCCTGTGAGTCAAAGGTTCATGCTTCTCTCTCTGGGCTTCAAGGGTCTCCATCACCTTGCCCCCTCCTACCTCTCCTCTCTTCTCTCTTTCTACTGCCCACCCTACATGCTTCACTCCTCTGCTGCTCACCTCCTCACTGTCCCCCATTCACGCCAATCCAGCCATCGACCTCTAGCCCACATCCTACTGCTGTCTTGGAATGCCGTCCCTCCTCACCTCTGCCAAACTAACTCTCTTCCCCTCTTCAAAGCCCTACTGAGAGCTCACCTCCTCCAAGAGGCCTTCCCAGACTGAGCTTCCCCTTTTCCCTCTGTTCCCTCTGCTCCCTCTCTGCTCCCCTTCACCTCCCCTCAGCTAAGCCCCATTTCCCCCTTCCCTCTGCTCCTCCCCCTCTCCCTTCCCCTCCCTTCAGCACTGTGCTCATTTGTATATATTTTTATTACCCTATTTATTTTGTTAATGAAGTGTACATCCCCTCGATTCTATTTCTCGTGATTAAGTTGTGTTGTTTTTGTCCATCTGTCTCCCCCGATTAGACTGTAAGCCCATCAATGGGCAGGGATTGTCTCTATCTGTTGCCAAATTGTACATTCCAAGCACTTAGTATTAGTACAGTGCTCTGCACATAGTAAGCGCTCAATAAGTGCTATTGAATGAATTAATGAATCATGGGTTCTAATCCCAGCTCTGCCACTTGTCTGCTATGTGACCTTGAGCAAATCACTTCACTTCTCTGTGCCTCAGTGACTGCATCTGTAAAATAGGGATTGAGACTGTGAGCCCTACCTGGGATGAGGACTGTGTCCAACCCAATTTGCTTGTATCTACCCCACCCCAGTACAGTACCTTGTCAGCTGTGTGACTTTGGGCAAGTCACTTAACTTCTCTGTGCCTCAGTTACCTCATCTGTAAAATGGGGATTAAGACTGTGAGCCCCACGTGGGACAACCTGATTCCCCTGTGTCTACCCCAGCGCTTCGAACAGTGCTCGGCACATAGTAAGCGCTTAACAAATACAAATACCAATACCTTGCATATAGTAAGTGCTTACCAAATACTGTAATTATTTATTGTCATTATTATTATTAACCAGCCCCCATCTCTTTCTTGGATCACCTCATCCTTGTCTTCCTCTCTCAGTGCCATCCTAAACCACCCATCCCCAGTAATGCATCCTATCAGTTCACGCTCATCCAACCTATCCTCAAACTTTGCATTAACCCCATCCATGAATTCAATTCATATACTGCCTGTGGGATGCCCAGTTAATTGTCGTCCAACTGGTCTTCATCCTCAACCTATTTTTAACCCAATCACTGCATCTCCTAGTTATCACCAAAACCTGGGTCACTTCCCTCAGTACTGCATCCTCTATTGCTCTCTTCTGGAGCAGTCCATTTTTCTCCTACTCCTCTGACTCGCTGGAAAAGGAGAAGGATTTGGCCTACTCCTCATTCCCCAATACACGTTTTCACCATTTCTTCTGTTCCTTCTCTCACTATCTCTTCCTTTCAAGTTCATATCATCCACCTGTAATCTACTGCTGCCTGGCCCCACTTCCAATTTTCAGAACGATTTTGATGCCTTTCTCACATTCCCTCTCTCCTTCTCCATCCCAACATTGATCCTTTTGGGTGTTCCCGACGACCTCTGAACCTCCTACCTCCACTCCCTTCTCAACTCTGCGGACCTCCTGCTCCACTCCACTTCACCCACTCACCGATTGGCTGGATGCTGGATCTCATCATCTTCAGGCACTGAACAACCTGTAAACTCACCACTCTGAAATCCTCCTTCTAACAAAACTCCTCCCTCCTTCAACAGGGATGAGGAGGAGGAGAAGGAGGAGAAAGAGAATAAGAAGAAGACCCCTATTTGGCATAATTTAACTATCATTACATTCTTTGGCAAAGGAAATGGGAAAGGTTACTATTTGTGAGGACAGTCGGTTCCCCTGAAAATTTTAAAACTGAATCAGTGAGCAAGCGCATATACAATATAGGTACTATGACTAGGAAATTCAAAGAAAAAACATGGCTCAAATTGTTTATTGGAGGGTACTGGGAAGAGCATCAAGATGGTATGAGGTTAAAAGTGAAAAGGACAGAGCTTCAGGAGGGAAAGAAAGCATAGTTCAGAAAAACAAAACACCAGGTGTGAGTAATGGGAAAATTAAAGAAAAAAGTAAATTATTCTAAAAGGAAAAACCTGGGCATCCAATGAAATACCATAATAGAAGAAGAAATATAAGGAATAAAAGCAATATTGAAAGTGAAGAAAATGGGGAAGGACAAAATACTTTGACAGTGAAAATACAGTGGCTTTTCTTATTCAAGGTTGACCCAAACCCAAGAGGAACAAACAGAAGAAGCCCAACAGAACTCAAGATTGGTGTATGAGAAAGATGTGCCTTAGTAAGATTCGAAGGACTATGGAATTTGTCCCTGAAAGACCATCTTGATCATATTCCATCAGGTGAAAGGATTGCCTTTGGGTTGTTCAGTCTCTGCATTCTTAAATTGATTCCCACACACAGAATATTATTAGTAAGCATATCCTCTAATAAGAGCCACATTTTCTGATTGATTCTTGTACACAGGATGTGTGTGTGTGTGTGTATGTGTGTGTGTGTGAGTGTGTTTTGAGGGAGCGATGGGAAGTCCATGGCTGCCCAGATGTGACTTTCTGGACTGGAGACCTCGGTGGAAATCAATTTTCTGTGAGCACATATATTTTGGTGGAGATCAGGCTGGAGTTCCACAAGGTCAGCCTGAGATTCATTCATTCATTCATTCATTCATTCATTCATATTTATTGAGCACTTACTGTGTGCTGAGCACTGTACTAATCACTTGGAAAGTACAATTCAGTATCAGATAGAGAGAAACCCTACCAAACAACGGGCTCACAGTCTAGAATATATATATTTATATACATATATATATACACAAGTGCTGTGGGGTGGGTGAGGGGTAGACTAGTGGGTGGGAGTAGGGGTGATGGGAAGGGGAGGAGGAGCAGAGGAAAAGGGGGGCTTAGTCTGGGAATGTCTCCTGGAGGAGGTGAGCTTTCAGCAGAGCTTTGAAGGGGGGAAGTGTGTTAGTTTGGTGGATGTGAGGAGGGAGGGCATTCCAGACCAGAGGTAGGACGTGGGCCAGAGGTTAATGGTGGGTCAGGTGAGAATGAGGCACAGTGAGGAGGTTAGCGTGAGAGGAGCATAGTGTGTGGGCTGGGCTGTAGAAGGAGAGAAAGGAGGTGAGGTAAGAGGGGGCAAGGTGATGGAGAGCTTTGAAGCCAATAGTAAGGAGTTTTTGCTTGATATGAAGGTTGATAGACAATCATTAGAGATTATTGAGGAGGGGGGTGACATGCCCAGAGTGTTTCTGTAGAAAGATAATCCAGACAGCAGAGTGAAGTATAGACTGAAGTGGGGAGAAACAGGAGGTTGGGAGATCAGAAAGTTTGCTGATGCAGTAATCCAGTCAGGATATGATGAGTGATTGTACTAACAAGGTAGTGGTTTGGAAGAAGAGGAAAGGGTGGATCTTGGCGATGTTGTGAAGGTGAGACTGGTGGGTTTTGGTGACAGATTGAACATGTGGGGTGAATGAGAGAGCGAAGTCAAGGATGACACCAAGGTTGGGGGCTTGTGAAACAGGAAAGACGGTCCACAGTGAAGGGAAAGTCTGGGAGAGAACAGGGTTTTGGAGGGAAGATAAGAAACTCAGTCTTAGACATGTTGAGTTTTAGGTGGCAGGAGAACATCCAGGTGGAGATGTCCTGAAAGCAGGAAGAAATACAAGTCTGGAGGGAGGGAGAGAGAACAGGGAAAGAGATGTAGATTTAGGAATCAAATTCAAATGGGTCCTGCTGGAAGTTTCCCCAAGAGTTTCTTCACACCAATGGCCAGAAAAGTGCCCGCACACAAGAAGAGGCTGGTATCTGTCCCAGAGGTAGGTGTTGCGATAGATGAGACTGAGGTAAAATGAGTAGGTTGGCATTAGAGGAGCCAAGTATTTGGGCTGGGTAGAAGTAGGAGAGTAGTAGCAAGGTGAGGTAGGAGGGGGCAAGGTGACTGAGTGCTTTAAAGCCGATGGTAAGGAGTTTCTGTTTGATGCGCAGGTGGATGAGCAGCCACTGAAGGTTCTTGAGGAGTGGGGAAACATGAACAGAATATTTCTGTAGAAAAATGATTTGGGCAACAGAGTGAAGAATGGACTTCAAGTAGAGATGTCTCTAAGGCAGAAGGAAATGTAAGACGAGAGGAGAGAGATCAGGCTCCTCCTCTGCCTCCCACCCCCTATCAATGGGATTACCTCAAGGTGTCCTGGGTCCTCTTTATTCTCCATCTACACCAATAGCTTGGAGAACTGATTTGCCCCCATTGCTTCAACTGCTATCTTTAAATGGATGATTCACAAATCTACATATCCAGCCCTAATCTTTGTTCTTCTCTGCTGACTCATATTTCCTCTTGCTTTCAGGACACCTCTACTTATGAGAAACAGCATGGCTTAGTGAAAAGAGCATGATCTTTGGAGTCAGGGGTCATGGGTTCTAATCCCAGCTCCACCACTTGTCAGCTGAGAGACTCTGGGCAGGTCATTTCACTTCTCACATGTCACTATAGTAATAATAATGGTATTTGTTAAGTGCTTACTATGTGCCAAGCACTGTTCTAAGCTCTGGGGTAGATTCAATGTAATCAGGTTGTCCCACGTGGGTCTCAGTTACCTCATCCATAAAATGGGGTTAAAGACTGTGAGGCCCACGTGGGACTACCTGATTACATTGAATCTACCCCAGAGCTTAGAACAGTGCTTGGCATATAGTAAGCACTTAACAAATACCAATGTTATTGTTATTATTACTTGGATAGCCCACCAATACCTCAAATTTAGCATGTCCAAAACAGAACTCTTCATCTTCTCACTCAAATCCTGACCTCCCCCTGACTTTCCCGTCACTGTAGACAGCATCACCATCACCCGTGCCTCCCAAGCCTATAGCCTTGGCATTATCCTCAGCTCACCTTTTTCATTCAATCCACATACTCAATCTATTACCAAATCTTGTTGGCTCAATCTTCACAACATCACTAAAATCTGCCATTCTCAATCCAAATTGCTACCACATTCATCTAAGCTCTTATCCTATCCTGCCTTGATGACTGCATCACCCTTCTTACTGACTTCCCTGTTTCCTGTCTCTCACCACTCCATGCCAAACTTTCTTCTCCTGTTCAGATATTTTTTCTACAATACCATTCAGTTCACATTTCCCCACTCCTCAAAAACCTCCAGTGTTTGCCCATCAACCTCCACATCAAACAGAAACTAATTACCATTGGTGTAAATGCACCCAGCCACCCAGCTAGACCCTCCTTCATCCTTTTGCCCTGCCTCTTGCTGCTTCTGACTAAACACTCAAGTAGTAATATTAGTATCATGGCTTGAGCATCCCCTTGCTATGGTCTACTTTACTAGGCACTTGGGAAATACTGAATAACTAAAGGGCACATCCCTGACCACAAGGAGCTTACATGCTAATAGCAGTGATAGATATAAAAATAGTAACAGCACTGGCAAAAAGAATTATTTGGGTGTGTGTATATATATGTATATACATATCTGGCAGAATGGCCTAGTGGCAAGACCTCGGGCTTGGGAGTCAGAGGTTGTGGGTTCTAAACCCCCCTCTGCCACTTGTCTACTGTGTGACCTGTCCCACACAGGGCTCACAGTGTTAATCCCCATTTTACAGGTGAGGGAACTGAGGCAAAGAAAAGTTTAGTGAGTTGCCAAGGTCACATAGCAGATAAGAAGCAGAGTTGGGATTAGAACCTAGATCCTTGTGATGTCTAGGCAGTCACCCATCTCCTGGGGACAGGTTCATTTGGGAATCAGTGCAGCGAAAGAGAGAGAGAGGCTGGGGATGGAAAGGCTGAGTTTTATACAAAATTTATTCTGAGAGGCAAATTGAATTATTTGATTATTTTGGATGCAGGGAATTGAATCATTTGATTATTTTTCACACAGGACATTGAACCATTTGATTATAGTAGATGCAGCAAATTGAACCTCCCTTTCAGGAGAAATAAAATTATTTAATGATATTAGAGCTTCCCTCTCAAGCAGAATATATCTATGTGTTACTCGCGCATGCCAAAACACCCAGGTCTTATTACCCAGGAATTCACTTATGGTTTGTTCGGACATGGTGAGGCGGCTAGCTCCCCCTACGAACACTCAGCAAGATACCCATCCCAGGCCCCTGTCTCAGTGTGCTGGTCCTGGTTGCAGAGCTGGCGACTGGTGCTCTGGGCAGAGAAAGACACGTGGGATGCTGCTGCTGCACGTCTCAGACCACTGCCCAGAAGGTCAGAGGTGACAGGTATTTAAACCTGTGGTTTGAGCCATCCCAGCTTAGGTCCTCCGCTTGCTCAATCTTCTCCCTTTCTTTCATTCATTCAATAGTATTTATCGAGCGCTTACTATGTGCATAGCACTGTACTAAGCGCTTGTAATGTACAAATCAGCAACAGATAGAGACAGTCCCTGCCCATTGACGGGCTTACAGTCTAATCGGGGGAGACAGACAAAAACAATAGCAATAAATAGAATCAAGGGGATGTACATCTCATTAACAAAATAAATAGGGTAATAAATAATAATAATGAATAATATATATAAATTGAGCAGATGAGCACAGTGCTGAGAGGAGGGGAAGGAGCAGAGGGAAAGGGGGGAAAAGAGGGCTTAGCTGAGGGGAGGTGAAGCGGGGGTAGAGGGGCAGCAGAGGGAGCAGAGGGAAAAGGCCTCTTCCGTTCAGTCTGGGAAGGCCTCTTGGAGGAGGTGAGCTAAGTAGAGCTTTGAAGAGGGGAAGAGAATTAGTTTGGTGAAGGTGAGGAGGGAGGGCATTCCAGGACAGCAGGAGGACATGGTCCAGGGGTCGATGGAGGGATAAGCGAGAATGGGGGACGGAGAGGAGGTGGACGGCAGAGGAGCAGAGCCTGCGGGATGGGCAGTAGAGAGAAGAAAGGAGAGGTAGGAAGGGGCAAGGTTGATGGAGAGCCTTGAAGCCTCAAGTGAGAAGTTTTTGTTTTGTGCGGAGGTTGACAGGCAACCACTGGAGGTTTTTAAGAAGGGGAGTGACATGCCCAGAGCGGAAGATGAGCCGGGCAGCGGAATGAAGAATACACTGGAGCGGGGAGAGACAGGAGGAAGGGAGATCAGAGAGAAGGCTGACACAATAATCCAGCCGGGATATTATGAGAGTCTGTACCAGAAAGAGAGCCGTTTGGGTGGAGAGGAAAGGGAGGATCTTGGCGATATTTTAAAGGTGAGACCAGCAGGTTTTGGTGATGGATTGGATGTGTGAGGTGAATGAGAGATACCTTATTTGGTCGTCATGGAAGTGAGGTACACCTATCTTCCCACCCCGTCCACTCCCAGCCAGAAAGACTAAGTCACAGATAGCATTTTGACCTAGAGATGGTCATTGCCCAGGTTCAGCTTGGCACATACTACCTCTTGGCCCTCGCCATTTGTGTTCACCTGACCCCACCCCTCCCTGCGTCCCCTCCAGGATGCGTGGTGGTGGGGTGGAGTTGGAGGCCGTGCTCTCCAGTGCTGTCCCTCCCTTGACCACATGGGCTGATATCCTTCCATGGCTAGCCACAGGAGCCAGGAAAGTGGATCCGTGGGTCAGGGCAGAGGACAGGGGCCCATGCCCTGGCCAGGGGTGACGGGAGGTGGAGCCCTCAGAGGTTGGGAGGGTTACTTGTAAACTACAATGGCCTTAAGGTAGCTCACAGAGGCAGGAGCCGGGGATGGCTGCAGCTATCATCACATTTGCATGGATAGGGCCGAGCAACAGCAACATAGTAACCAGCATCCTCCCACTAAACCCACTGCCAGAACAAAAGTAGTTGCAGCCCATGGAATAGGAAGCTCCTCAAGTTTTTAAAGAGTCCTTGGAATCAGTCCCAAACTCCTCCATTGGTGTCTTCATCATGGTACTGGTCAACCACATGTTACAGATCAGCAACAACTGCATCCAAGTGTCTAGAGTTGTCTGGGATGAAGGTGCAACATTCCTTTCTGATGAGCTTGCAGACCCCTCCTTGGCTGGGGAGGAGAAAGTCAAGAGCCATCTGGTTCTGCAGTACGGTCATCCGGATGGCTCTCTGCTCGTCCCTGAGAGTCTGAAGGCTGGCAGCACTGGCATTGGTTATCTGTTCAACTAGTTTAGCCAGGATAAGTCCTTCGCGAGCAGGCTGTGCAACCCCATATGCAGTAAACATGATCTCGAAAAAGCGCTCGGTCCCTGAGACTGGGCCTCCCAGCCCGATAGTTTGATGTCGGCCTTCTGGGTGGCTCTTTGTGGCGGACAGCTGGGAGCACAAAACCGAGGAAGCAAGTTCTCCCCGCCCAGCAGGGAGCCACTGATAAGCACAGGTGCCACATATGAGCTAGGCAGGTATGGCAAAGGGGGTGATGTCACAACTGCCAAAGACCCTGTTTGCAGTGAGCAGGCCCTAAGAACAGACATCCACCCCCTTCGCAGTGGCCGGTTGGCCACTGTCCCTGGCCGTGCTTAGTGCCCATCCTGGAGCTTAGATGCATTACATACATGGGAACTCTTGCCCGCCCAGAGTTTGGTGCCAGTACTGTGAAAGCAGAAGGATGAGACAACACGGTCAATCCACCCACTCACCGTAAGGTACATGGTGGCATTTGCTGGTTTGGAGACGGGGTGGTGGGTGCAGGGATGAGGGGGCCCTATTGCATTGAACCAGGTGGAGTTATCACAAGGATGGGCTATATGGGGACACCCCATCCTCCCACATTTAATGGGGCATGCCCACAACCCCCACACTTCAAAACGTTCAGATCCAAGACCTTCAAGAAGGTGTTGTCCTAGGTTCCCAGGGCCAAGATGGCTAGCAGGCTGAGCAGCTTCATAGAGCGATGTTGTCATCTTCCCCCTCTCACGGGTGTGGTCCCTGGAAGAGAAAAGGGTCTAGGTCTTGGAGGATATCCAAACCTCTATTAGCATCAGTCGACAGTTCTCATCAGTATTAGCCACCCAGGATTTCCCAGTCAGGGCCTTTTTAAGGGTAATCCATAACTGGTCCCTCTGGGGATGCTGAATAATGACATGCTACTCAATCTGCCTCTGGTGTTTCTCTCGTGGGAGGATGGCAGGGTGTGTGGTTTCCATGCCATTAAAGGCATGGTTCATGGGGCTGCCAGTGGGCACAGTTCATGGGGCTGCCGGAGGGTGTCTGCCTGTTGTTCAGTGCATTGACTGCCTCCCAGAGGGGACGGCCTCACCTCTGGAGCAGAGTGACTGCGCCTGGCATGTGTCATGTTCCTGAATTAAGTTGCCCCTTCCGGAGTCCTTTCAACTGTTCCACTAGTACATTGGCTTGGGGCCGATATGGTACGTGAAATGTCCATTGGATTCCCTGGGCCTGAGCCCAGGTCTGCAAGGGTCCGTTTGTAAAATGGGATCCATTGTAAGATGTATTTCCTGGGGCACTGGGAGTTGGGAGAACCAGTGGCTCAGCCCCAGTAGAACCTGCTGGCGTTGGGCATGGAAAAGCTTACAGCTCTATGGGGAGGGAGAGAGGGGCCCAATAAAATCAATTTGCCATTGTCCATAAAACCTTACCCTCCCTCAAATTCCAGAAAGCCTGGCCCTGCTGGAACTGATGCCAGTGGAGCTGGCAGGTCTCACAGCTAGAGAAAATTTCCCAAGCCTGCTGCTGTGTTAAGGGCCAGGCGTGGGTGCCACACTGGCATCACAGATCATCTGCACCGGTGCGTCCCACCAATTGGTGACAGGCCTCAACTAGCCTGGAGTCGATTTCCAAGGCCGAGACCAATCGGTCAGACTCATTGTTCCAGTGGGCCCCAAGAGACCCTTTGGTGTGTGGATACATGTCCTATGGCCAGGGCTTTCTCTGACCCGATGGCATACAACTTTCCCCAGATATTCTGTCCTCATACAGAGTGGTTGCGGACCTGCCACCCCTCTGCCTTCCAGTGCCCTAACTACTGAGTGGCCCCTGCCCACACTGCATAGGAGTCGGTATAGATGGTCTGGGCTCCTGCCTCCGCTGCCAACGGGACCACTTCCAGTGCTGCCTCCTGGACAGAACCTTGGATCAGTTTCCAGAGGGTGCAGCCAGCTTGGGGCTCAACGGTTCCAGCTTTGCCCTGCCAAACCCCTCCCGTTTTACGGGCAGAGCAGTCAGTAGAACAGACACCCTCCTGTTCCCCAATCACAGTACCTGGGCAAGACACCGGGGATGCCTCAGCAATGGGGGTAGCTGGGGCCCAATCCTGACCCCCCTACAGCAGCCTGCACTAACTCGGTCAAGCACCCCGGGTTTGTGGTCCCAGCATCTTCCACGTGATGGTGAATATAGAGCGCTTTGGGTGACGCCCGGAGGGGTAGGATTGCCACTCAGTATCGGCTTAATAAATGGGAGTGGGCCTTTAAGGTCACTGAACGGCTGTCTGTGGTACCCTCTGTGTCTAGCAAGGCAACCTAAGAGGCTAAGGGATTTTCTCATAAAGAGCATTCCGGGAGCTGGGTGCTTTGCCAGCTACATGATCTGAATTGGATTGGGTGTTCCCCAGGTGTCCCTGTGTCCTCTTGCCACAATCTCCACTGGTAACCTGAGCTGCCAACACCCACATGTAGTACAAAGGGAGGGGTGTATGGGGCCAAGTGATTGGTACGCCAGGATCTGCTCTATCAAGAGGGAGAGGGCTTCCTGGTATATCTCCCCTTATTCCCACTGGCTGCGTTCTTTCAAAATATTATGAAGGGGCCGAGAAATGGCACTAAACCCCGTGACAGGTGCCTTCCAAAATCTCAGTGTCCCTGGCACCTGTTGGAAGCCCTTCTTTGAGGTAGGGGGAGGAAGGTCCTTCAAAGGAGTCAAATCTCCTGGGGTATCGAGCGGTGGCCTGCCAACCAGCAGACACCTAGGAGACTTCTTGGGCTGGGCCCTGCCTGTTTTTCCTCCAGGACCTGCAGTCCTAATGATTCTAGGTGATGGAGGATCTTGTCCCTTATCGCCCTGACTTCTTCCTCTGAGGTTCCCCCTAACAGGATGTCATCTATCACAATTCGCAATATCACAATTCCTTCAGGGGGTGGAAGGAGCTTCTGCAGCTCTTGGGCAAACATACAATTTCCCAGAGTAGGGCTGTGGGAGCCGCGTAAGGATATACCGAGCTCCATCCCAGGTAAAGGCAAACTTCTCTTGATCCTGCAAGTGAATGGGGAACATGAAAACCACATCTATAACATCCAGGGTGGCCATCCACACGAACCCCCTGTGTCAATATCTCGGACGATATCTTTGATACTGAGGACTGTTGAGTGAAGAGGCCCCATGGCCTTGTTCGGGTGGCGGTAGTCCACCGTCAAACCACACTCTCCATTTGGCTTCTTAACCGGCCACACTAGGGAGTTATAGGCCAAACCGATAAGGTGTATTACTCCCTTTGTCTCGAGGTCCTTGAGTAGTGCTGCAGTGGGACGCCCAGCTTCGGGGGTGATGTATTACTGGGGAATGTGCACATGGTGAAATGTGGGAAGAGGTGGTGCCATCTGCAGAAGTGCAACCACTGCACCCCTAGTAGGAGGCGCATTAGTGGTCGCTTCTCCAGGTGGTATGCCGATAGCTCACTGCCCCCAATCACCGTCCCAGGTTTCTCCCCAGACTACATCCATCACCCAGATGTTCATAAGGCCAATGCAGGGGCCTCCCGCTTTACTCGTTCATTGGCCAGGACTAATTTGGCTTGGGTGACAGGGATGCTCTACCATTTCCTAGTGATCCCAATTGTGGAAACGTTTCCCATAATTGATGGTTGGCCCCTTAGCCAAGCATCCCTCCTAATCATAGATATCTGGGCCCTGGTGTCTCCCGGGAGGGAGACTTCCTGACAATCATTCACGAGAATGGTCAAACACGGGGAGCACCCGGGCTGCAAGAGGGCCACAGCCACCGTCCTTTGGCCGGGCCCGCCGGATCCCCCTTCTAGTTTCCCTGCTCCGCAGCGGGTGGGGCCATTGGTCTACCTTTCCAAGTGAACAGCTTCAAGATATTGGTGGGCAGCCCATCCAGCTTGTCCACAGGAAAGCCCCGCTTCCTTAACTCCCGCCATACGGCCACCTTTCCTGGGTCCCATCTTCCTGAACTGGCCGACTGTGGGGGTTGGTGGGGGTTCTTTCTAGTAGTCTTCCGAGCCGCCCTCCTCAGCCCCAGCCTTTCTCAATCACGGCTGCCACACACCGGGTATTCGGCACCTCAGGAGACTGGAACAGGGGCTGGTCGCTGTGGACCATATTGGCCAAAGCGCTCCAGGTCTGTACCCCCGTGGCCCTATCTCTCAAGTAGTGGGCTAGAGTGCGCTCGGGCCCTGGGGATGCACCCTTTACTACTGCATGGAGCGAGCCCTCTTGGGCGGGAAGGGACCAAGGGCTAGGTTCCCGACTTCTCTCCCTATCATCCAGAAGCTGATCAATTCCAAGCATCAGAAGATGCCGGTTTAATGTAGTTGGTTTAGCCCAATGGAGGGGGCCTTCCCTGCTCACTCCGGTGGACCATCTGGGCCCAGCGTACCACGAGGGTCCAGAGGGTATGGCCTTGAGCGTGGGTCACATCCACCCCTGGGCCCAAATCTAGGCGGCTGCTTTCCCTCGGACTCACATCCACCTGGCTGGCTCCCGCCTTCCACGCCCTAGCCAGCCAGCCTAACACTGGTTCCCCAGGGTCCCAGGAAAACTCCTTAGAGAGCTGCCTGAGCTCAGGGGCTGTGAAACCAGGAGTCGGGGGGGTGATCTTTCCCTTGGGATTCTGCTCTTCCCTGATAACAGGGGCAGGAGGCCTGGGCCGCCCCTCGGGGCTCTGTGGGGCCCCTCCCAATCCCGTGGGGAAGGGGGCGGTTCCAGTTCTGGTAAGGGATCGGGTTCATTCATCCCTTCCTCGGAGTAATTTTCCCCAAACAGCCGCAGGTACACGACCCGCTTAATCTCCCACTCAGTCAGTGGGCCTTTCTTCTGCTCTTCTAATGTCTTGGCCACCCGGCTGGCCAATTTCTGCTCCAAAAGGGTGGCCTGCTGCACTTTCACCTCCGCCGCTGTCTGCAGTAAGAGGCATTTCGTTTCACTTTCCCTTAGTTTCGCCTCCAGGGCCTCATTCTCCGGCCGCCACCCTCTTTGTTCCCGGGCGGCAGCCTGCAGGGCCATGGCGAGGAGGCCGAGGAGGCGGAAGAGGGCCGTTTTTTCCTTCCTCTTCCTGATTCGAGGAGCCTCCCGCCAATCACAAAACTCCCTCACCAGATTGGCTGGATCATTTGTGGGAGTACAACGCAACAAAGTTAGGAGGCATGTTTCATGCCCACAGTAAGTTTTCAGTCTAGAGGGATCTGATCCGTAGCTGGCATTACCAGCTTTCTTGTCTCACAAGTCCATAACCTTCGTGTTATCCTTGTCTGCTCTCTGTCATTCAACACATATTTTCAATCTGTCACTAAATCCCGTAGGTCCCACCTTCACAGCAGAGCTAAAATCTGCCCTTTCCTCTTCATCTAAACTTAAACTTAACCACGTTAATACAATCACTCATCCTATCCTGCCTGGACTACTGCATCGGCCTCTTTGTTGATATCCCAGCCTCCTATCTCTCCCCACTCCAGTCCATACTTCACTCTGCTGCCCTGATCATTTTTCCACCTAAAAGTTCGGGATATGTCATCCCGCTCCTTAAAAACCTCCAATGGTTGTCCATCCACCTCAGCATCAAACGAAAACTCCTCATCATTATCTTTAAAGCACTCCACCACCTTGTACCTTTTTACCTCACCTTGCTTCTCTCCTTCTATAACCCCAGCTGCACACGCTGCTCCTTTTGTTCTAGCCTTCTGACTGTGCCTCAATCTTGCCTCTCGCACCACTGACCCCTAACCCATGTCCTGCCTCTGGCCTGGAAAACCTTCCCCCTTCAAATCTGACTGACAGTTACTCTCCCTCTCTTCAAAGCCTTATTGAAGGCACATCTCCTCCAAGTAGCTTTCCCACACTAAGCCGCACCTTTTCTCATCTCTCACTCCCTTCTGCATCGCCTGGACTTGCTCCCTTTGCTCTTCCCCACCTCCCAGCCCCACAACACATATACATATTAGTAATTCATTTATTTTTAATTGATGTCTGCCTCCCCAGCTCTAGACAGTAAACTTGTTGTGGGCTGGGAATGTGTCAGTTTCTTTTTGTATTGTACTCACCAAGCACTTAGTACAGTGTTCTGCACACATTAAGCACTCAATAAATATGATTGAATGAATGAATGAATCAATCAATGAATGATCACCTCGAGACAAGTAATAATGTTGGTATTTGTTAAGCGCTTACTATGTGCAAAGCACTGTTCTAAGCGCTGGGGAGATACAAGGTGATCACGTTGTCCCTCATGGGGCTCACAGTCTTCAACCTCATTTTACAGATGAGGTAACTGAGGTCCAGAGAAGTTAAGTGACTTGCCCAAAGTCATACAGCTGACTAGTGGTGGTGCCAGGATTTGAACCCAAGACTCCCAAGCCTGGGCTCTTTCCACTGAGCCACGCTGCTTCTCTGCAGCATGGAGTTTTCCACAGGTTGAGTTTTCTTGTTCCTCTGTGATTACTACTATCAATCATCCCCCTACCTTCCCTTTTTTCCTTTTGTAACTGTGGTTTTGAGGCTCCAAGATGGGATCATCTCATTCTTGCTGTAGTTCAACTGCCATTAATGGCTGTTGCCAATAGCTGTTCTGATCCCATCACTCTGCCTTGTGCTTCATTAACTACTGTGCCATGAACGTGTCTGATTCACCCTGTCTATTCCTTTTCATAAACCACTCACCTATACAATTCAAATAATTTGATTATTTCCTTCCCACCAGCCTCAAATGTCATCCATCTTAACAGAACTATCTAGGGAGTAGGAAAGGGACCTAGGAGAGGATGAAAAGAGTTAGTTAGATCAGTAGAAGGGAGCTAGTTAGAGGTATAAGGGAGTTAGCTTAAGATGAGAAGGAACCTAATAGTTCCACAATGCTTTTCAGGACTGTGTTCTGTGACATGCTAATGAAACATAATTTTTTGAGATGATCCCATTGAACCGTGATTCATGGAATCATCCTACCAGGTCTCTGCAAACTTTATATTAGGAGGTCGCTGGACTTTCTGAGCAGGAGGGTTACAGTGGGGAAGAGGGAGATGGAATTTTGTGTTGAAAGTCATGTAACGTAATCCGGATCCCAGGTCTACAATTGATAATTTGTAGAAGCCAGAGTTAGCTTAAAATACAAATCCTATTAATTCCCAAATTCTTGAAAATTTCCGTGAAGGTAACTAACTGACTCATCTTCCACTGGAGCAAGGGAAACTGTAAATTCTCCAGGGGTTAAGGTGTGGATGGGGAGCAGGCAGTTGGAATTGCATCAGATGACTCAAGGAAAGGCAGAGGTGGGGACGGAGGCAGGTCCATGTAGGATAGTATTTCAACCCATTTGCCTCGAGGTTGATAGGTTTGATAGAGTGCAAAGACAAAGTAGGAGGTCAACAACATGGATGTTACAACTCTGTGGCAGCACTGACCCAGCCAAAAGGGGAAAGGAGTTAGCTAGAATGGAAAAGGAACCTCACTGGTTGAGGAGAGGAAAAGATATGTGGAGAGAAAACTATGAAAGCCTGACATTAAGTTTTCATGAAGGCACGTATCCTCCAAGAGGCCTTCCCTGAATAAGCCCTTCTTTCTTCTTCTCCACTCCCTTCTGTGTTACCTTGACTTGCTTCTTTGCTTCATCACTCCCAGACCCACAGCAAGTATGGATATATCTATAATTTTACTTATTTGTATTAATGTCTGTCACCCCCTCTAGACTATATGCTCACTGAAGCCAGGGAATGTGCCTATTCTATTGTTGTATTGTGCTTTCCCGAGCACTTGTTACAGTGCTTTGCACACAGTAAGCACTCCATAAATACAAGTGACTGATTGACTGACTGACTTCATCATTAATGGTACTTACAGTATGTACTGTGTGCACAGCATTGTACATGAGCACTTGGGAAAGTATCATTCAAAAGAGTTGGTTGACATGTCCCCTGTCCTCACTGAACTTACACTCTAAAGAGGGACAGGTAATAGTGCAAATAAATCATTTATAATATATAACTTAGAGATTGGTTATATATTACCTTAACAAGTACAATTATTATTATTACTTATGATTGTTTTGTCAGAGGCAATATGGCTTAGGGTCAACCATGACTATTCATTCAATAGTATTTATTGAGCAATTACTATGTGCAGAGCACTGTACTAAGCAATTGGAATGAACAAGTTGGCAACAGATAGAGACAGTCCCTGCCGTTTGACGGGCTTACAGTCTAACTGGGGGAGACAGGCAGAAAAGAACAATGGCAATAAATAGGGTCAAGGGGAAGAACATCTCGTAAAAACAATGGCAACTAAATAGAATCAAGGCCATGTACATTTCATTAACAAAATAAATAGGGTAATGAAAATATATACAGTTGAGCAGACAAGTACAGTGCTGAGAGGATGGGAAGGGAGAAGGGGAGAAGCCGAGGGAAATGGGGGGAAAAGAGGGTTTAGCTGAGGAGAGGTGAAGGGGGAGGGGTAGAGGGAGAAGAGGGAGAAGGGGAGCTCAGTCTGGGAAGGCCGCTTGGAAGAGGTGAGTTTTAAGTAGGGTTTTGAAGAGGGGAAGAGAATTAGATTAGGAGAGAGGGCATTCCAGGACCGTGGGAGGACGTGGACCAGGAGTCGACTGCAGGATAGGCGAGACTGAGTGACGGTGAGGAGGTGGGCGGCAGAGGAGTGGGGCGTGCGGGGTGGGCAGTAGAAAGAGAGAAGGCAGGAGAGTTAGGAAGGGGCAAAGTGATAGAGAGTCTTGAAGCCTAGAATGAGGAGTTTTTGTTTGGAGCAGAGGTTGATAGGCAACCACCGGAGGTGTTTAAGAAGGGGAGTGACATACCCAGATCGTTCCTGCAGGAAGATGAGCCGGGCAGCGGAGTGAAGAATAGACTGGAGCGGGGTGAGAGAGGAGGAAGGGAGATCAGAGAGAAGGCTGACAGCAGTCTAGCCGGGATATAACAACAGCCTGTAGCAGAAAGGTAGCCATTTGGGTGGAGAGGAAAGGGCGGATCTTGGCGATATTGTAAAGGTGAAACCAGCAGGTCTTGGTAACGGATAGGATGTGTGGGGTGAACGAGAGAGACGAGTCAAAGATGATACCGAGATTGCGGGCCTGAGAGACGGGAAGGATGGTCGTACCATCCACGGTGATAGGGAAGTCTGGGAGAGGATTGGGCTTGGGAGGGAAGATGAGGAGCTCAGTCTTGTTCATGTTGAGTTTTATGTGGCGGGCCGACATCCAGGTGGAGACATCCTGGAGGCAGGAGGAGATGCGAGCCTGAAGGGAGGAGGAGAGGACAGGGTCAGAGATGTAGATCTGCATGTCATCTGCATAGAGATGGTAGTCAAAGCCAAGAGAGCGAATGAGTTCACCAAGGAAGTGAGTGTAAATGGAGAACAGAAGAGGGCCAAGAACTGACCCTTGAGGAACTACAACATTTAAAGGATGGGAGGGGGAAGAGGCGCCTGCGAAGGAGACCGAGAATGACTGGCCAGAGAGATAAGAGGAGAACCTGGAGAGGATGGAGTCCGTGAAGCCTAGGTGAGATAAGGTGTGGAGGAGGAGGGGATGGTCGACAGTGTCAAAGGCAGCTGACAGGTCAAGGAGGATTAGAATGGAGTAGGAGCCATTGGATTTGGCAAGAAGGAGGTCATGGGTGACGCTTGAGAGAGCAGTTTTGGTAGAGTGGAGGGGACGGAAGCCAGATTGGAGGGGGTCCAGGAGAGAATGGGAATTAAGGTATTCCAAGCAGCGATTGTAGACAACTCATTCTAGGATTTTGGAAAGGAAGGGTAGTAGGGAGATAGGGCCATAACTGGAAGGGGAAGTGGGGTCGAGAGTGGGTTTTTTAGGATGGGGGAGACGTGGGCATGTTCGAAGGCAGAGGGGAAGGAGCCATTGGAGATTGGTTAAAAATAGAAGTTAAGGAAGGGAGGAGGGCAGGGGCGATGTTTTTTATGAGGTGAGCGGGAATGGGGTCCGAGGCGCAGGTGGAGGGGGTGGCACTTGCGAGGATGGAGGAGATCTCCTCTGAGGCTACTGCAGGGAAGGATGGGAAAGTAGGGGAAAGGGTTGGTGGGGGGGAGGGGAGGGAGGGAGAGGTGACTATGGGGAGCTGAGACCTGATTGTGTTGATTTTTGTGATGAAGTAGGTGGCCTGATCATTGGGGTGAGAGATGGGGGAGGGGGAGGAACAGGGGACCTAAGGGAGAGTTAAAGGTCCGGAACAATTTGGGGGGTGACGGGCATGGGTGCCGATGAGGGAGGAGAAGAAGTTTTGCCTGGCGGAGGAGAGGGCAGAGTTAAGGCAGGAAGGGATAAATTTGAAGTGTGTGAGGTCGGCTTGGTGCTTGGACTTTCGCCAGCAGCGCTCAGCAGCTCGAACATAGGAGCGTAGGAGGCAGTGTGATCTGGAGGAAAGATCATAGTTTGGGAATCAGAGTTCCTGGGTTCTAATCCCAGTTCTGGCACTTACCTGCCAGGTCACCTTGGGCAAGTCACTTAACTTGTCTTGCCCTCAGTTTCCCTATCTATAAAATGGAGATTCAATACCTATTCTCCCTCTTTCTTAGACTGTGAACCCATTGAAGAATAGGGATGTTTCAGACCTGATTATCTTATACCTACTCTGGTACATAGTACAGTGCTTGGCATATAGTAAGTACTTTTCAAATACCATTATGATTATTATCAAAGGAGAAGCAGCATGCTCTAGTGAAAAGACCAAGAAGTTTGGAGCCAGGAGATCTAGCTTCTAGTACAACCTCTGTCTCTGGTCTGCTATGTGACCTTGGGCAAGTTGGTTGCCTTCCCTAAATCTCAGTTTATTCAACTGCAAAATAAGGATGATAATAATATCTGTTTCTCCCTACCTTCCAGGGATATTGTGAGGATAAAATGAGATCACTGATCTAAAAATATTTTGGAAAAAATAAAATTGATATACAAAAACAAGGTATCATCATAACACTGCTGGAAATCCACAGTTGCTTTCTTCCTTGTGCATTTTACTATGTTTGAATGTGATGCTCTCATATTTAATTGATACTACCAACTGCAATTTTTGGTTCTTGATATTCTATTTCATAAGGAAGTTTTTCAAATTCTCACTCTATCACCTAGGGTCTTGATCTAATTCAATCTATTTCTGATAACATTTGGCCATATAGCCTATTATAGTTCTTTTGCATCAACTAAAATTAAGTTCAAAGACTTGATATATTTCAAGAAATATATCAGGAACTGAATAATCACTTTCTTGGTAAGTCATAGAAGAATTTAAAATGGCTTATGTAAAAAAAATCACCTAAAAATCATAATAAATGCCAAACAATTTTCCATCAGGGACATTATGCTGATTCCATCTGGGTCAACAAGAGCCTTGGATAAAATGTTTGCTATTGTTCTCTTTGACATGTGTACTATTGTATAAAGATGCACAACTTGATATTCTTAGGGTTCCCTTCTAACACTCTAACTTTCCCTCTAATAGCTCATTTTGGATGTCTTGTCCTCTGATTAATTTACTCAAATATCTCAGTCCATTGCTACTCTAGCTTGTACAAAAGACAGTATGTCCTAGTGGAAAGATCACAGGCCAGGTAGTCAGAAGACCTGGGTTCTAATCCCAGATCCACTACTTGCCTGCTATGAGATCTTGGACAAATCACATAACTTCTTCATGCTTATTTCCTCAGCTGTAAAATGGAGATTCAATACCTCTTCTCCCTCCTACTTAAACTGTAAGTCCCTTGTGGGATGGGGACAATTTCAGATCAAACTGCCTGGTATCTACCCCAGCGACTGGCCAAATCAAGAATTTAACAAATGCCTCAGTTATTATTACTATCTGTTTGGAGAAAATGAGTCCCTTTTCTTTTGGATTATCACCTTCCCTTCTGTCACCATGCCCCATTGCTCGCACTATTTCCCCAGGCTGAAGCCCCCTTTCCCATCCAACAGACCACAGCTCTCTCCTGTGTTTTAAGCTCTCCTTCAATATCACCTCCTCCAGTAAATCTTGGAAAATGAGTCTCATGCCTCTATAGTAGTTTTCCAAGTTTTTCCAAGTTCCTTCTCTACAATGACAGCTCCTTGTGGGCAGAGAGCAGGACTATCAACTCTACTGTATTATAGGTCAACTCTTTTTATTATACTCTTCAAGGTCTTAGTTGCATGTTTTGCACATACTAGGTTCTCGATTAATACCATTGTTTGATTTGTTGCACTCGGTGGGCACTCAATAAATATTATTACCAAATATGATTATCACCACCACCACCACTACAACCACATTCAAATGTCATTAGGGATCACTTTTCTATTTGTGTGCTATTAGGTGAACAATGATAGGCTTCCTAAAATTGAGATCAGAAATTCTCCAACATCATGGGATTTTACAATGGCAATCTCTGCCTTTTGATTTATTGCCCATCTTCTTCCTGATAATTCCCAATATTTCCTTGGACTCTTTGGCTTCCACAGCCAGTGAAGATTTAACAATCTCAATAGCAAGTTGTGATGTGAGAACTAAGAGCCAACCGTATCTTAGTGGCAGCTCGAATTATTTTTCCATAGATACATTACTTAGCATTTGTCCATACTAAAGATCATTTAATGTTTACTCCATTCGTGGGACCACCGAGAATATGTACACATGAAAATGGCATTCACCAAGCGTAAAGTTTAGCATCACCTACAAACTTGGTGATTGCCTTACACATTGCCTCTCCCAGAACATTCATGGATATTTTAAAAATACCTCCTATGGTCTCTTTGGCTTCCAGATAGTTTAAGAGCAAATGCAAGTTTTATTTTTGTTTGGGAAGATTGAATTCACCCTTCTGCCTCTCCCCATGTGGACATCATCCACCTCTGGAAGTTGTTATCATGGAACATTAGCTGGGGTTGGACTGGAATAGAGAATTTGGCCATGATGCTGGACAGAGCATTTCAGATCATCCTCCTTGAGTGTTTCCAATTCTTTCTAGCACAGATGAGCCATTTTGGGTTTCTCTTTAAGGTATTCTGAATTCTGCAATTCTAAAGAAGTCAAGAAAATGCTTTTGAGTGACCTTATTGTCACAATTCTTTTCATTCAAAACTGAACCCAACTACCCAATCAGTGCCTGGATCTCTGCAGGTTACACCTTGCATGTATCTCAGCATTTAGTACCGTGTTTGGCACATAATCAATTAATCAACCACATTTATTGAGTGCTTACGATATGTGGAGAACTGTACTAAGTGTTTGGGAGAGTACAGTACAACAGAATTAACAGACCAGTTCAATGCCCATAACAAGCTTAAAGTCCAGAGGGATAGTCGGGCCTTAATATGAATAAATAATTTATAATATGTAACTTAAATATACATATATAAATCAGTCAGTCAGTTGTATTTATTGAGCACTTACTCTGTGCAGAGCACTCTACTAAGTGCTTGGGAGAGTGCTGAAGGGGGTGGGGCAAACATCAAGTGTACAAAGTTTGACAATTAAAGTGTGTAGACAAATCAGAAAAGAGAGCGATGCAAGGAAAAAAGGGCATAATAGGAGAAGGCTTCCTGCAGGAGATGAGATCTTAGTAAGGCTCTGAAGGTGGAGAGAGTGGTGGTCTAACATATATGGAGGGGGAGGGACCTGGGAGTCAGAAGGATCTGTGTTGTAAACCTGGCTCTGCTACTTGTCTGCTCTGAAATCTTGAGCAAGTGACTTCACTTCTCTGGGCCTCGGTTACTTCATCTGTAAAATGGGGATTGAAACTGTGAGCCCCATGTGGGAGCGAGACTGTGTCCAATCTGATTGCTTGTATCCACCCCAGCTGATAGCATAGTGCTGCATCAGCATCATATCTCTTCTCCCAACCTTCTGTCTTTCCCCACTTCAGTCTGTACTTCACTCTGCTGCCTGGATTATCTTGCTACAGAAAGGTTCTGGGCATTTCAACCTCTTCCTCAAAAATCTCCAACGGTTACCGCCTTTCAACCTCCATATCAAGAAAAAGCTCCTCACTACTGGCTTCGAAGCTCACTCCCACCTTGCCCCTTCTTACCTCACCTCCCTTCTCTCCTTCTACATGCCAGCTCACACACTCCACTCCTCTGATGCTAACCTTCTCACTGTGCTTCGTTCTCACCTGTCCTGCCATTGACCCCTGGCCAATGTCCTACCTCTGGCCTGGAAAGCCCTTCCTCTTTAAATCCACCAAACACTCACACTTCCCCCCTTCAAAGCCCAACTAAAGTCTCCTCCAGAAGGCATTCCCAGACTAAGCCCCTCCTTTTCCTCTGCTCCCCTTCCCCTCCCCATTGCCACAATTTGCTCCTTTTGTTCTATTCCCCCCACCCCCGCAGACTTATGTATAAATGTGTATATTTTTAATTCTATTCATTTATGTTAATGATTTGTTTATATCTACAATTCTATTTATTTATATTGATGTTACTGATGCCTGTTTACTTGTTTTGATGCCAGTCTTCCTGCTTCTACACTGTGCGCCCATTTTGGGCAGAGATTGTCTCTATTTGTTCCTGAATTGTACTTTCTAAGTGCTAAGTACAGTTCTCGGGACACAGTAAGTGCTAAATAAATACAATTGAATGAATGAATGAAATGCTTAACAAATACCCTATAATGATAATAATAATTATAATGTTCGTATTTGTTAAGCACTTACTATGTGCCAAACACTGTTCTAAGCACTGGGGTAGATAAAAGGTTGTCAGGTTGTCCCACGTAGGGCTCACAGTCTAAATCCCCATTTTACAGATAAGGTCACTAAGAAACAAAGAAGTGAAGTGACATGCCCAATGTCACACAGCTGACAATTGGTGGAGCCAGGATTTGAACCCACGACCTCTGACTCCCAGGCCCGTGCTCTTTCCTCTAAGCCACGCTGCTTTGCAAATACTTGAAGGTAGGGTCTAGTGAGATTTGAACTCACGACCCCTGGTTATCATTATTATTATTATTATTATTATGTCTGTTCTTCACCCTTGCTAACCCCACCCAGCCTCAGTCCACTAATGGTAGAACCCCAGAGGGAGGGGACCTCCAGGTATAGAAGAGGCCAGAACTGGCCAGGCTATGGAAGTGCCTTCAGCAGTAAGGCCCATGAGTTTGACATTTTGGCAAATAAAATAAAAGTTAAAAGAATTTAACTTGTCTATATAGCTAAGAAAATGTGAATTCAATCCCTTTCTATTAAAGCTAGACAAGAAAGCTAGACCCAAAAAGCTAGACCCTCCCACCTCCTGACAATTCCATATATGTCCCAGCATTTACCATTTTGTGCCCGTTTTGCTGCCATTCCCCATTTTGCTGAGCTCTCCGGCCTATTCCCCTCACACCAGAGGCCCAAGTTTGCTCCTGTGGGAAAGGCCGCTAACCATCCCAGCTCCCATTTGGCAAACCAGAAGACAAAAAACTGAATCAAAGGGAGGGTGTCTGCAATTCTCCTACCAGTGACCAGATAGATCTGGATAGGATCTATCCAGGGAGGGACTGTAAACCCTCTGGCCCTTCCCCTCCCCTCACACGGGAGTCTAAAATTGAGCCAGAGAGAAGGACTGTTGACCACACCGGCACCCACTCAGCAAGACAAGGGGGAAAAGATTGAGGCAAAGGGAAGGTCTCTGCCACCCCCTGCCCTCCCCCCGGCTCTCTTCACACAGAAAGCCCAAGATGGAGCCAGAGAGTAGGGCCGTGACCACCTAACATCCACTCGGCAAGCCACAGGACGAAAAACTCAAACATAGGGAGGGTCTATCTACCCACTGCCCTTCCCCCTTTTCCTCCCCCTGCTCTCTCCCAAACCTCCTGAGGGAGTCCTGGGATCACCACCTTGAAGGGAAGAGAGGCTGAGCCTTGGCAAAAATCTGGAGGCAAGGACTCAGGCTCTCCTCCACTCAAAGAAGTAGGACAGCAACTCACTAGGAGTTAACACCATGTCAACAATCTCCCAACAAGGACTAAGGACTCGATAGCCCTGCTTGCCTATTCACTAGGCAGATGCTTTAATGACTCACTAACCATGTTCCCCCCAGCAGGGAGCTGCTGAGTCTTCCCCTTCTAGAGGAATCCTCCACAGCCCATTGGGTCTACAGATCATCTGCTGCAACTCAGGACTTTGTTTTATGCCCTAACCCCACCGTGTGCCTTCACTCCTCTTCCTCTGGTCTCCCCTTCACTGTTCCAGCACCCCTCTTCATCCCCCTCCCTACAGGCCAGCCCCCTTCAGTGCTCTCCCATCCAACCCCTCCCCACCCCTCTTCCCCGGCCCATACATGACATTCTGTCCCAGCACTTCCCTTCATTCCCCTCTCCACGCACTGACCCCCACCAGCTCATCCCCATTCAACTCCTTCCTAATAATAATAATAATTGTGGTATTTGTTAAGCACTTACTATATGCCAGGAACTTTTCTAAGTGCTGGAGTGCGTACAAGCAAATAGGGTTGGACACAGCCCCTGTCCCCCAGGGGGCTCTCATTCTTGATCCTCATTTTACAGATGAGGTAACTGAGGCACAGAGAAGTAAAGTGACTTGCCCAAGATCATACAGCCAACAAGTAGCAGGGCCAGCATTAGAACCCATGACTTTCTGATTCCCAGGCCCATGCTCTATATAATACACCAGGAAGCTTCTCCTTCTCCCTGCCCATCCCCACCCCATGCACCCTTCCCACATCCTCAGCCACGTACAGCCTGTAGAACCCCAACTCCATCATGGGGAAGCTTCCCTTTGTTATTGACCTGTCCCTGTTCTGGTCACTATTCCTCCTCGCCATTACTGAAATCTAGCTCTTCCCAGGTGACAAGGTCTCCCCTGCTGCTCTCTCCAGAGGGGGTCTCGTCTTCTCCCATTCCCCCAGATTCACTGTGAAAGGAGAAGGTATTCACTTCCTTTTCATGCCCCAGTGCTGCTTTGGCACCATTCCACCTCCCCCACCCCTTTCTAGCCCTTCCTTCGAAGCCCATGTCATCTGCCTCTACCAGTCACTCATGATTCTGGTAATGGGCTTCTACTGCTCCTTCAGGTCCCACCTCCAACTTCTTTAACAATTTTGATCCCTTTCTCACATTCCTTCTCTCCTCCTTGCCTACACTGATATTTAAAGACTTCAATACCCATATAGATGCTCCTGACGACTCTTCCACTGGCCACCTTCAATCACTCCTCAACTCCACTGACCTCCTGCTCCACCCCACCTCACCCCCTCACCAACCTGGACACACAGTCAATCTCATCATCTCTAGCCACTGCATAATCTCTATCCTCCCAACTCTGAAATCCCCCTATCTGATCACAAATTTCTCAGCTGCGTTCTCTTCCACAATCCCCTCCCAATAAATCTGTACTGTTCACCCATAGAGACTTCCGATCTATTGACCCCATCCAATTTTCACAACTCATCAAGCCCTATTTAGCCTCCATACCCAAGCTACCTTCCATTGATTGCTGCTTTTGACACCACCCTTTTTACTGAACCCATCTCACTCTCACCCCGTCCCTATGTCGATCTCATACCACTAACCCAAGCCCTGGGTCCCCTCTACAGTCTACCTCCTTTGCTCCAGTGCACGAGCCACAGAGTGCTGCTTTCAGGAATCTAGTTATCGGGTCAAATTCATCCCCTTCAAGTTCATCCTTGCCTTCTTTAACTCTACCTTCTCCTCTGCCTGGTAAAATTATTTCTCCCTCCTTACTGACACCCATGCCCATCACCCTCACCAGTTGCTCCCCACATTTAACTCCCTCCTTAATCCCCCTTTTCCCCCTGCCATCCAAATCTACATCTCCTTCCCTGTTCTCTCCCACTCCCTTCAGGCTCATATCTCCTCCTGCCTCCAAGATGTCTCCACCTGGATGTCTGCCCACCACCGAAAATTCAACATGTTCAAAACTGAGTTGCTTATCTTCCCTCCCAAACCCTGTCCTCTTCCTGACTTCCCTGTCACTGTGGACAGTACGACCACCCTTCCTGTCTCTAAATCCCGCAATCTTGGTGTCATCCTTGACTCAGCTCTCTCATTCACCGCACACATCCAATCCATCACCAACACCAGCCGGCCTCACCTTTACAATAAAGCCAAGCTCTGCCCTTTCCTCTCCATCCAAACGGCTATCATACTCGTACAGGCTCTCATAATATCCTGGCTGGATTATTGTGTCAGCCTTCTCTCTGACCTCCCTTCCTCCTTTCTCTCCCCACTCCAGTTTATTTTTTATTCCGCTGCCTGGATCATCTTCCTGCAGAAAAGCTCTGGGCATGTAACTCCCCTTCTTAAAAACCTCCAGTGGTTGCCTATCAACCTCCACATGAAACAAAAACTCCTCACTCTGGGCTTCAAGGCTCTCCATCACCTTGCCCCCTCCTACCTCGCCTCCATTCTCTCTTTCTACTGCCCACTCCGCATGCTCCGCTCCTCTGCCGCTCACCTCCTCACAGTCCCTATCCTACCTATCCCGCCTTCTACCTCTGGCCCACGTCCTACCGCTGTCCTCGAATGCCCTCCCTCCTCACCTCCGCCAAACTAACTCTATTCCCATCTTCAAAGCCCTACTGAGAGCTCACCTCCTTCAAGAGACCTTCCCAGACTGAGCTTCCCCTTTCCCTCTGCTCTCTCTGCTCCTTCTCTGCCCCCACTCCACCCTCTGCTCCCTTACCCTTCCCCCCTTCACCTCCCCTCAGCTAAGCCCCCTTTCTCTCTACTCCTCCCCTTCTCCCTTCCCCCTCCCCTCAGCACTGTGCTCATTTGTATATAATTTTATTACCCTATTAATTTTGTTAATGAGGTGTACATCCCCTTGATTCCATTGTTTGTGATTATGTTGTCTTGTTTTTGTCCATCTGTCTCCCCCAGTAAGTTTGCAAGCCTGTCACTGGGCACGGATTGTCTCTATCTGTTGCCCGGATTGTACATTCCAATCGCTTAGTACAGTGCTCTGCACATAGTGAATCCTATTGAATGAATGAATGAATGAATGAATGAATGAATCCCTGGCCCCCAATGACCTGGCCACCTACCTCTTCAACAAAATTGATAATATCAAGCGTGATCTTCCGAAAATATCCCCTGACTCTCTCCAGTCCCTCCCCTCTACTGCCCCTTCTTCAACTCTTCCTTCTTTCCCATCCATATCTCTAGAGGATATCTCCTGCCATCTCTCAAATCCACCCCCTCCACCTACGCTTCCTACCCCATTCCTTCACTCCTCATCAAAACACTTGGCCCCTCTCTTCTTCCCTCCCTATCATCTTCGACTGCTCACTCTACAGTGGCTTCTTCCCCACTGCTTTTAAACATCCCCATATTTCCCCTATCCTTAAAAAAACCCTTCCTTGACCCCACAGTTCCCTCCAGTTATTGCTCCATCTCCCTCTTACTGATCTTTTCCAAACTCCTTGAGTGAGTTGTCTACACCCACTGTCTCAAATTCCTCTCCTCTAATTCTTTACTGGATGCCCTCCAATCAGATTTGCAACCCCTTCACTCCACTGAAGCCACCCTCTCAAAGGTCACCAATGATCTCCTTCTTGCCAAATCCAACAGCCTCTACTCCATCCTAATCCTCTTCAACCTCTCAGCTGCCTTTGACACTGTCAAAAACTCTCTTCTCCTGGAAATCATTCTCTCCCACAGCTTCAACTATAGTCTCTATGCAGATGACACACAAATTTACATCTCTGCCCCTGGCCTCTCCCCCTCCCTTCAGGCTCGTATCTCCTCCTGCCTCCAGGACATCTCCGCCTGGATGTCTGCCCACCACATAAAACTCAACATGTCCAAAACTGAGCTTCTTATCTTCCCTCCCAAGCCCTGTCCTCTTCCTGACTTCCCTATCACTGTGGATGGCACAACCATCCTTCCCATCTCTCAAGCCCGTAACCTTGGTGTCATCCTTGACTCAGCCCTCTCATTTACCCCATACATCCAATCCGTCATCAAGACCTGCTGGTCTTACCTTTACAATATCACCAAGATCCACCCTTTCCTCTCTATCCAAACAGCTATCTTACTGGTACAGGCTCTTATAATATCCCAGCTGGATTATTGTGTCAGTCTTCTCTCTGACCTCCCTTCCTCCTGTCTCTCCCCGCTCCAGTCTATTCTTCATTACGCTGCCCGGATCATCTTTCTGCAGAAATGCTAAGGGCATGCCACTCCCTTCCTTAAAAGCCTCCCGTGGTTGCCTATCAACCTCCGCACAAAACAAAAACATCTCACTCTAGGGTTCCAAGCTCTCCATCACCTTACCCCCTACTACCTCTCCTCCCTTCTCTCTTTCTACTGCCCACCCCGCATCCTCTGCTCCTCTACCGCTCACCTCCTCACTCTCCCCCGTTCACACCTATCCTGCCATCGACCACTGGCCCACGTCCTCCTGCTGTCCTGGAATGCCCTCCCTCCTCACCTCCGCCATACTAACTCTCTTCCCCTTTTCAAAGCCCTACTGAGAGCTCACCTCCTCCAAGAGGCCTTCTCAGACTGAGCTTCCCCTTTTCCCTCTCTTCCCTCTGCTGCCTCTCTGCCCCCCCTTCACCTCCCCTCAGCTAAGTCCCCTTTCCCCCCCTTTCCCTCTGCTCCTCCTCCCTCCCTTCCCCTTCCCCTCAGCACTGCACTCATTTGCTCATTTGTATATATTTTTATTACCCTATTAATTTTGTTAATGAGGTGTACATCCCCTTGATTCTATTTACTGCTATTGTTTTTGACAGTCGGTCTCCCCCAATTAGACTGTAAGCCTGTCAATTGGCAGGGATTCTCTCTATCTGTTGCCAAACTGTACATTCCAAGCGCTTAGTACAGTGATCTGAACATAGTAAGCACTCAATAAGTACCACTGAATGAATGAATGAAATGTTATACAACCTTGGCTTCACTCACACTGTCCTCTCCTGATTATCCTATGTCTCTGGTCACTCAGTCTCCATTTTCTTTGTGGGCTTATCCTCTGCCTCCTACCCCTTAACAGTAGGCATCCATTAAGGTTCCGTTCTGGATTCCCTTTTTTTCTCCATCTACATCCACTCCGTTGGAAAACTCATTCACTCACACGGCTTCAACTATTCATTCATTCATTCAATAGTATTTATTGAGCGCTTACTATGTGCAGAGCACTGTACTAAACGCTTGGAATGAACAAGTAGGCAACAGATAGAGACACTCCCTGCCGTTTGACGGGCTTACAGTTTAATCGGAGGATAGAGACAGGCAGACAAGAACAATGGCAATAAATAGAGTCAAGGGGAAGAACATCTCGATAAAAACAATGGCAACTAAATAGAATCAGGGTGATGTACATCTCATTAAACAAAATAAAATAAATAGGGTGGTAAAGATATATACAGTCAAGCGGACGAGTACAGTGCTGAGGGGGTGGGGTGGAAGAGGGGGAGGAGGAGAGGGAAGGGGAGAGAAGAGGGTTTAGCTGCGGAGAGGTGAAAGGGGGATAGAGGGAACAGAGGGAAAAGGGGGGGAACTCAGTCTGGGAAGGGGTCTTGGAGAAGGTGAGCTCTAAGTAGGGATTTGAAGAGGGGAAGAGAATTAGATTGTCTTAGGTGAGGAGGGAGGGCATTCCAGGACCGCGGGAGGGCGTGGCCCAGGGGTCGACGGCAGGATAGGTGAGACCGAGGGACTGTGAGGAGGTGGGCGGCAGAGAAGCGGAGCATGCGGGGTGGGCAGTAGAAATAGAGAAGGGAGGAGAGGTAGGAAGGGGCAAAGTGATGGAGAGCCTTGAAGCCTAGAGTGAGGAGATTTTGTTTGGAGCAGAGGTTGATAGGCAACCACTGGAGGTATTTAAGAAGGGGAGTGACATGCCCAGGTCGTTCCTGCAGGAAGATGAGCTGGGAAGCGGAGTGAAGAATAGACTTGAGCGGGGCGAGAGAGGAGGAAGGGAGATCAGAGACAAGGCTGATAAAGTAGTCTTGCCGGGATATAACAAGAGCCTGTAGCAGTAAGGTAGCCATTTGGTTGGAGAGGAAAGGGTGGATCTTGGCAATATTGTAAAGGTGAAACCGGCAGGTCTTGGTAACGGATAGGATGTGTGGGGTGAACGAGAGAGACGAGTCAAAGACAGCACCGAGATTGTGGGCTTGAGAGACGTTAAGGATGGTCGTACCATCCACAGTGATAGGGAAGTCTGGGAGAGGACCGGGCTTGGGAGGGAAGATGAGGAGCTCAATCTTGCTCATGTGGAGTTTTAGGTGGCGGGCCGACATCCAGGTGGAGACATCCTGGAGGCAGGAGGAGATGCGAGCCTGAAGGGAGGGGAAGAGGACAGGGTCAGAGATGTCGGCGTGTCATCTGTGTAGAGATGGTAGTCAAAGCCGTGAGAGCGAATGAGTTCACCAAGGAAGTGAGTGTAAATGGAGAACAGAAGAGAACAGAAAAGAACAGAACTATAGCCTCTGTGCTGATGACATCCAAATCTACATCTGCAGCCCTGATCTCTCTCCCTCTCTGCAGTCTCTCATTTCCTCCTGCCTTCCAGGTATCTCTACTTGCATGTCCTCCCATCACTTCAAATAGAAAATGGCTAAAATTTGAACTTCTCATCTTCCCACCCAAGCCATGTCCTCCCACTCACTTTCCCATCACTTGTGACAGCACCACCATCCTTCCTGCCTCACAAGTCCGTAATCTTGGCATTATCTTGACTTCTCCTATTCTAACCCACATATTTAAGCCTCCCCTAAATCCTGCGAGTTTTACCTTCACAACCTCATTAAAATCCACCCCTCCCTCTCCATCCAAACTGCTACCATATTAATGCAAGCACTGATCATATCCTGCCTTGATTACTGTGTCAGCCTTCTTGCTGACCTCCCTGGCTCCTGTCTTTCCCCACTCCAGTCCATTCTCTGCTCTGCTGCCGGGATCATTTCCCTTCAAAAACATACAGATCATGTTTCCCCACTTCTCAAGAAACTCCAGTGGTTGCCCATCCACCTCCACATCAAACAAAAATACCTCACCAATGGCTTTAAAGCACTAAGTTAGCTTGCCCCCTTCTTCCTTACCTTGCTACTCTCCTACTATAACCCATCCCAAACACTGTGTTCTCCTTATACTAATCTTCTCACTGTACCTCCATCTCATCTATCTTGCCACCAACCTCTTGCCCACATCCTACCTCTGGCCTGGAACACCCTCCCTCCTCATATCAGATATATAACTGCTCTTCCCTACTTCAAAGCCTTATTAAAGGCTCATCTCCTCCAAGAAGCCTTCTCTGACAAATCCTTCCTCTCCCCTTCTCCCACCTCCTTCTACTTCACCCTGACTTGCTCCCTTCATTCATCCTCCCTTCTCTCTCCTCAGCCCATATGCATGTATCTGCTATTTATTTATTTATTTATTCATTTATTTATTCATTTATTTATATTAATGTCTATCTCTCCCTGTAGACTGTGAGCTCTTTGTGGGTGGGAAATGGATCTGTTTGTTGTTGCATTGTACTGATGGTACTGATCGTATTGATTAAGTGCTTAGTATGTGCTAAGCACTGTTCTAGTCACTGAGGTAAATATAAGGTAATCTGGTTGGACACAGTCCCTGTCCCACATGGGGCTCACAGTCTTAATCCCCATTTTACAGATGAGGAAACTGAGTCACAGAGAACTGAAGTGATGTTCCCTAGGTCACACAGCAGACAAGTGGCAGGCCATTTGTGGGATTAGAACCCATGTCCTCTGACTCCCACACCCATGCTCTTGCCACTAAACCAACAAAACACACCCAGCTATACAAAGACACAGCTATGGTACGTCTCCTGGTAAGCTTTGGTTGATCTCTTGGTAGACTGAAAGCTCGTTTTGGGCAGAGAAAGTGTATGCTATATTTTTGTGTATTTCATTCATTCATTCAGTCATTCATTCATTCAATAGTATTTATTGAGCGCTTACTATGTGCAGAGCACTGTACTAAGCGCTTGGGATGAACAAGTCGGCAACAGATAGAGACAGTCCCTGCCGCTTGACGGGCTTACAGTCTAATCGGGGGAGATGGACAGACAAGAACGATGGCAATAAATAGAGTCGAGGGGAAGAACATCTCGTAAAAACAATGGCAACTAAATAGAATCAAGGCGATGTACAATTCATTAACAAATTAAATAGGGTAATGAAAATATATACAGTTGAGCGGATGAGTACAGTGCTGTGGGGATGAGAAGGGAGAGGTGGAGGAGCAGAGGGAAAAGGGGAAAAAGAGGGTTTAGCTGCGGAGAGGTAAAGGGGGGGTGGCAGAGGGAGTAGAGGAAGAAGAGGAGCTCAGTCTGGGAAGGCCTCTTGGAGGAGGTGAGTTTTAAGTAGGGTTTTGAAGAGGGAAAGAGAATCAGTTTGGCGGAGGTGAGGAGGGAGGGCGTTCCAGGACCGCGGGAGGACGTGACCCAGGGGTCGACGGTGGGATAGGTGAGACCGAGGGACGGTGAGGAGGTGGGCGGCAGAGGAGCGGAGCGTGCGGGGTGGGTGGTAGAAAGAGAGAAGGGAGGAGAGGTAGGAGGGGGCAAGGTGATGGAGAGCCTTGAAGCCTAGAGTGAGGAGTTTCTGTTTGGAGCAGAGGTTGATAGGCAACCACTGGAGTTGTTTAAGAAGGGGAGTGACATGCCCAGATCGTTTCTGCAGGAAGATGAGCCGGGCAGCGTAGTGAAGAATAGACTGGAGCGGGGCGAGAGAGGAGGAAGGGAGGTCAGAGAGAAGGCTGACACAGTAGTCTGGCCGGGATATAAAGAGAGCCTGTAACAGTAAGGTAGCCGTTTGGGTGGAGAGGAAAGGGCGGATCTTGGCGATATTGTAGAGGTGAAACCGGCAGGTCTTGGTAACGGATAGGATGTGTGGGGTGAACGAGAGAGACGAGTCAAGGATGACACCGAGATTGCGGGCCTGAGAGACGGGAAGGATGGTCGTGCCATCGACGGTGATAGAGAAGTCTGGCAGAGGACCGGGTTTGGGAGGGAAGATGAGGAGCTCAGTCTTGCTCATGTTGAGTTTTAGGTGGCGGGCCGACATCCAGGTGGAGACGTCCTGGAGGCAGGAGGAGATGCGAGCCTGAAGGGAGGGTGAGAGGACAGGGGCAGAGATGTAGATCTGCGTGTCATCTGCGTAGAGATGGTAGTCAAAGCCGTGAGAGCGAATGAGTTCACCGAGGGAGTGAGTGTAAATGGAGAACAGAAGAGGGCCAAGAACTGACCCTTGAGGAACTCCAACAGTTAAAGGATGGGAGGGGGAGGAGGCTCCAGCGAAGGAGACCGAGAATGACCGGCCAGAGAGGTAAGAGGAGAACCAGGAGAGGATGGAGTCCGTGAAGCCAAGGTGAGATAAGGTATGGAGGAGGAGGGGATGGTCGACAGTGTCAAAGGCAGCAGAGAGGTCAAGGAGGAATAGAATGGAGTAGGAGCCATTGGATTTGGCAAGAAGGAGGTCATGGGTGACCTTAGAGAGAGCAGTCTTGGTAGAGTGGAGGGGACGGAAGCCAGATTGGAGGGGGTCTAGGAGAGAATGGGAGTTAAGGAATTCTAAGCATCGATTGTAGACGACTCGTTCTAGGATTTTGGAAAGGAAGGGTAGTAGGGAGATAGGGCGATAACTGGAGGGGGAAGTGGGGTCAAGAGCGGGTTTTTTTAGGATGGGGGAGACGTGAGCATGTTTGAAGGCAGAGGGGAAGGAGCCATTGGAGATTGAGTGTGTATTTGTTAAGCTCGAACTACATACCAGACACCGTACTAAGAGCTGGGGTGAATACAGTTAAATCAGGTTGGTCACTGTCCCTCTCTCATGTGGGGCTCATAGCTTTGATCCCCATTTTACAGATGAGGTAACTGAGGCACAGAGAAGCAAAGTGATTTACCCAAGTTGTCACGGCAGACAAGTGGGAGAGCTGGGAATTGAACCCATGACCATTTTACTCGCAGTACTGTGCTCTATCAACTATGTCATGCTGCTTCTCCATTATTGTATTGTTATATTGTACTATCCCAAGCTAATACAGTTCCCTGAAAGCATTTATTGGTTATTTTGGTTATTATTATTGGTTATTGGTTACAATACATATATTGTATGTATGAATTAATTCTCTCAAACATTTTGGAAGTTGCTCTGCTCTGCTCTCTGCTCTCTGCCCTCTGCTCCCTCTGCTGCCTCTCTGACCCCCGCTTCACCTTCCCTCAGCTAAGCCCCCTTTTTCCCCCCTTTTCCTCTGCTCCTCCCCCTCTCCCTTTCCCTCCCCTCAGCACCGTGCTCATCCGCTCATTTGTATATATGTTTATTACCCTATTTATTTTAATGAGATGCACACCCCCTTGATTCTATTTATTGCTATTGTTTTAATGAGATGTACATCCCCTTGATTCTATTTATTGCTATTGTTTTTGTCTGTCTGTCTCCCTCGATTAGACTGTAAGCCTGTCAGTAGGCAGGGGTTGTCTCTATCTGTTGCTGAATTGTACATTCCAAGCGCTTAGTACAGTGCTCTGCACATAGTAAGCACTCAATAACTACTATTGAATGAATGAATGAATGAATGAATGAATGAAGTCATTTTGAGGGTTCTTTTGGGAGAACTTCTGTTCACAAATAACATTAGTCAAGTTCTAGGAGAGGTAGGGAAGGTCAACAGTCATGGAAGTTGCATTGCTCCTCGAGGTTGGGGGGTCTGAAGCACAACTACATTATGGGGGAGAGCTATGAACTATCACTTTTCTCACCCTTCCTCCCCCAACCCTGCCTTCAATTATCTCCAGCTTCCTACTGGATGTATTAGGGTCACTCAGATCAATCAATAAATCAAAACTCATTAATGTTTAATGAACACTCTCTGAGTGCAGAGTACTGCACTAAGTACTTGGGAAAGTGCAGTGGGTGTGGGAGGTGGCAATGGGATTGTTAGTTGGGGTGTAATGGGAGAGAAAAAATAACCCAGTCACTTAACCTCTTTGTGCCTCAGTTTCCTCATGATTAAATAACTGTTTCATGTCAGTCAGTGGTGTTTATTGAGTAATTACTTTGTACAGAGCACTATACTAAGGATAGAGAAAGTACAATACAACAGGTTGGAAGATTCCACTTCTCCTCATCTCCCAATCCCTTCAGCATCACCCTGACTTGCTCCCTTTGCTCTTTCCCTCTCCCAGCCCCAAAGCACTTATGTACAAATCCATAATTTGTACTGATGTCTGTCTCCCCCATTCTAGATTGTGTGCTCATTGTGGGCAGGGAATGTCACTGTTTATTGTTTACTGTACTTTCCCAAGCGGTTAGTATAGTGCTCTGCACATAGTAATCGCTCAATAAAAACAGCTTCAACTATCATCTCTATGCAGATGACACACAAATCTACATCTCTGTCCTGTCATCTCCCCCTCCTTTCAGGTTCGTGGCTGAGTGGAAAGAGCCTGTGCTTCGGTGCCAGAGGTCATGGGTTCGACTCCCGGTTCTGCCACTTGTCAGCTGTGTGACTGTGGGCAAGTCACTTCACTTCTCTGTGCCTTAGTTACCTCATCTGTAAAATGGGGATTAACTGTGAGCCTCACGTGGGAGAACCTGATTACCCTGTATCTACCCCAGTGCTTAGAACAGTGCTCTGCACACAGTAAGCACTTAACAAATACCAACATTATTATATCTCCTCCTGTCTCCAAGACGTCGCTACCTGGATTTCTGCCCACCACATAAAACTCAACATGGCCAAAACTGACCTCCTCATCTTCCCTCACAAGCTCTGTCCTCTTCCTGTCTTCCCTATCACTGTGGATGGTACTACCATCCTTCCCCTCTCTCAGGCCCGCAACCTCGGTGTCATCTTTGACTCGGCTATCTCATTCACCCCACACATCCGATCCATCACCAAAACCTGCCGGTCTCACCTTTATAATATCTCCAAGATCCACCCTTTCCTCTCCACCCAGGCTTTCATAATATCCCAGCTGGATTATTGTCAGCCTTCTCTCTGATCTCCCTTCCTCCTGTCTCTCCCCGCTCCACTGTATTCTTCATTCCACTGCCCGGCTCATCTTCCTGCAGAAACGCTCTGGGCATGTCACTCCCCTTCTTAAAAACCTCCAGTGGTTGCCTATCAATCTCTGCACGAAACAAAAACTTCTCACTCTAGGCTTCGAGGCTCTCCATTACCTTGCCCCCTCCTACCTCTCCTCCCTTCTCTCTTTCTACTGCCCATCCCGCATGCTCCACTCCTCTGCCACCCACCTCCTCACCGTCCCCCATTCTTGCGCATACAGCCATCAACCCCCGGGCCACGTCTTCTTGCTGTCCTGGAATGCCCTCCCTCCTCACCTCCGCCAAACTAATTCTCTTCCCCTCTTCAAAACCCTACTTAGAGCTCACCTCCTCCAAGACCCTTTCCCAGACTGAGCTTCCCCTTTTCCCTCTGCTCCCTCTGCTCCCCCTCTACCCACCCTTCACCTCCCCTCTGCTAAGCCCTCTTTTCCCCCCTTTCCCTCTGCTCCTCCCCACTCCGTTCCCCTCCCCTCAGCACTGTGCTCATTCCCTCAATTGTATATATTTTCATTACCCTATTTATTTTGTTAATGAATTGTACATCCCCTTGATTCTATTTATTGCTATTGTTTTTGTCTGTCTCCCCCGATTAGACTGTAAGCCCATCAATGGGCAGGGACTGTCTCTATCTGTTGCCGATTTGTACATTCCAAGCGCTTAGTACTGTGCTCTGCATACAGTAAGCGCTCAATAAATACTATTGAATAAATACGTTGAATGAATGAATAGATCTGTTCCTTTATGGCTGTGCTTGAGTTCCTCGATGCAAGAAACTCTGAAGATGAATTAGTCTAGCTTGACCAAAAACCTAGAAAAATCCATCCCTCTGCCTCTTCTTGTATACCCCTTAAAAACCTCCTTCTGCTGCCTAACTCCACATCCCTGTTTTCCGATTGGTTTCTTCTCATAATCCAGTTATGTCCAGAGGTCAATGATTGGCACCTCATGCAAATTTCCAGTGGTGTCAGGTTCAGGAATTTGTCTTGGTAGATGGCTCCAGTGTTAGAAAACCTACCTGACAAGATATTCTTCTTGGTGCCTACTTAAAACCTCCTCTTGATGTAAGTTTAGCTCTTTTTCCTTTCTGTGGAGATCTTGTCAGCCAGATTCTAGTAGGTCATTGACCATTAGGCTATAAACTCATTATAGGTAGGGAACAAGACTGCTAATTTCTCTTTTATCATACTCTTCCAAAAACTTAGAATAGTGCTCTGCACATTGTAAGTGCTCAGTAAATACTACTGATTGATTGACTGATTGATTGAACCATATCCAAAAGGCCAGTAAATGATACAGAAGTCTTCTTTTGTAGGCTTCACCTTACTAGGAGGGCTCTGCACTCTATGCAGCCTGCTGAACGAAACAAGGATTCACCTTCTTTATGCCTCCTGTAGATTGCAAACTCCTGGTAGACAGAGATTGTACTTACTAACTCTATTGAATTAGTACAGTACTCTGCACATAGTAAATGCTCAATAAATACCCCCTGATTGATTGATTAATGAATTTATTGGTTACCTAGGGGTCATCCATATATACAGCAGTGAGATAGACAAAGTTTGTTTGAAAATCATGATTTATACCAAACTCAGAATGTGTTTTGTTCCAGCTCTTAGCTGGACCTTGGAGCTGTCCAGTGGGATGATTCCTTCCCTACTATGGATGATTTAATATAGGAGTGGACAAGTGTTTAAGATAGGTGGTTTAGTCGTTGCCCTGCCTAGGCCTAATGGACTGGATGAATTCACACTGTAAAATCACTCTAGTTTCTGGATTCAGTGACATTGACTAGTCCCAGTGTGCACCTCTGATCAACTTCAAAAACCTGGCCCCCAACCTGAAACTTTCCATTGACTTATTTACTTGATTAATTTATATTAATAACTTTTATTTTTCCATTAGTGCATTGTGAGAGAGAATTTCCAACTGGAAAGAAAGCTGGTTCCTTCTTGGGAGATATCTTAGACTCTCACTTCAGACAGTGTCACAGCAACTACAAGTGACACAATAATGCAGCCCTAGGGATCATATGAGCTCACGGAATCATTCCTATAACTGTTGCCCTGTCTTGGTACCACCTGGCATAACCCAACAAGCTCTTCATTGCACAGAGGTGGCAGGGAGGACAGACCAATCCAAGTGAGTGTCTTCTTGCATGCCAGGTTCTGATATAGAATGATGGAGCATCAGAGAGGGACCTGTGGCACTGAGCCTCTAAATACCTAAGATCTCAGTTTCTCTTCCCAAGTTTTTCTCTGTCCTGCTGCCTAGGATAGGCTCCATCAGGGAGTCAGCACAGAAGAAACATTCAGACAAAAGATATTTTAATCTAGGTCCTTCTAATGTTGCCTATTATTCAATTCATCTTCTAATATTCCTGGTGGACAACAAAATGTCCTCCCTCTTCCAAAATTTATAGGTCCTCTCTCTTTTTCACAGGTCCTACCATGTCTACCCCACATGCTTTTTCTGCAGAGAATTTGAGTTCAGGATTATGGAGAAGGGAGATGGTGACCAAAAGAGGAACAGAAAGCAAAATCAAGAATCAGCAGTGGTCCTATACACTATCTTTAGGGCTTTACTGGTCAAAGAATTTCAGAATATCTCATGGTTAGGAACCACGGGATTCCCCAATATTGATAGACTCTATATCCCTTCTAGTGTCCAACCTAAGAACTTCCTCCTATAATAAGTAACTGAAAAATTAATGCCTGACAGCAAAGCCTTTACCAGAGCTTTTGTCTTGATCCCAATTCTAACTCTTCAAACCTTCAAAATAACTGAAAGCTTAAAATGCCATTTTCTGTAAATATCTATTTCTTTGTTTTATGAGGTAGCAGCGCATGATGAGAAGAGCATGAGACTGGAGATCAGAAAACCTGGGTTCTAGCCCTGGCTCTGCCACTTGAGTTGTGACTTTGGGCAAATCCATTAACTTCTCTGTGCCTCAGTTTCCACAGCTGTAAAATGTGGGTAAAATGTCTATTTTTTCTCCTTGATTACCTAATCTGATTACTACATATCTTCAACATTTATTATTAATAATAATAATAGTGGTATTACCTAAGCACTTACTATGTGGCAGTCACTGTAGTAAACACTGGGGTGAATACAAGCAAATCGGATTGGACACAGTCACACATGGGGCTCGCAGTTTCAATCCGCATTTTACCAATGAGGTAACTGAGGCACATAGAAGTTAAGTTACTTGCCCAAGGTAACACAGCAGACAAGTGGAAAAGCTGGGATTAGAACCCCAGATATCGACTTGGTTAGGCCCATGCTGTATTCACCACGCCATGCCCCTCTTTAGCACAGAGCTTAGGGAGCTGGTAAGAGAAAAATAAATTGCCTCATATTTAGTTTCATTTTTGCCCCTCCCAATACAGGAATGAGTTTTTTTCCCCCTATTTAAAGCCATGTCTCCTTCAAACGAGGAAAATAATTCAGTGCATGAACTGGAATTTTATTCAATTAGTCCACTTCCACCTGCTCTGCTACCCAACTCTGCACTGTGCCCTGTCCCAAATTGTCCTGCTCAGAACTGGATAATTGCCACAAATGCCCATGGCTGTCTTCCTGGCATAAATTTGCTTCTGTGTTTTTCAGTCCCAACTCCTAGGAACCAGGGAAAGTCAGGGTGAGGGAGGGAGGGAGATTTGGGTGATGTGTCTGTTTTCTTTCCAACATCTCTTTCCTCTCTCCATTCTCCAAGTTTCCACTAATTCTTGTAATCATTTCTGCTCCCTTCTTTCAACTGCATTTCTTTTTCTGTATTTTCCTCTTTAATTTATTTCCTGTAATGACCAATTATTTCTTCTTTTTTCTTCATCATGCCCTTCTTTTCTTTCCTTTTCTTCCTGTTTCTTCATTCTTTCATCTTGAAGGTTCCCTGAAGGAACGGTGTCCTTATGAACAGCAATCCTGCTATCAGATTAATTCCTCCAAGGTAATGATAATAATAATAATAATAACAATGGCATTTGTAAAGCGCTTACTATGTGCCAGGCATTGTACTAAGCGCTGGCGTGAATACAAGCAGATTAGATTGGACATACTCCCTGTCCCATGTGGGGCTCACAGTCTCAATCCTCATTTTGCAGATGAGGGAACTGAGGCACAGAGAAGTAAAGTGATTTGCCCAAGGTCACACAACTGGCAAGTGGCAGAGCTAGGATTAGAACCCATTACCTTCTGACTCCTAGGTCCAGGCTGTATCCACTACACCTTCATATACAGCATTGTTGTACCTCTCCAGCATTGACTAGAGCTGGTTTTGTTTTTGTTCAGCAGTGGTTTTGAGGAGGGGGCAGCACGGGAGAAGAGGCAGTGTTGGATTTCTACCCTTTATCTCCCCCAGCCAGCTCTTTCTCTCTGGTGCAGCCAGCTCCGAGCTTCAAGCAACTCTCTCCCCTTCCACTTCATTCCAAGTTAGTCATGGGTTGGGGTGGGCATGGCAGCAGTGGGGCTGGTGGCTGGAGTGGCCCTTAGCCTCTTCTCTAGCCAGTAAGAGATGAGTGTTGTGACAGCAGGGTTGGGAAGGGATGATGTTTTTGGTTTTTTTATAAGCATTCTGTCTTTCAATCTCTGTGTGTCCGACTATGATCCCACTATTACGTGAAAATCAGCAAGTTTAACAAAAGACACCCTAGACTCTTTAAAGTTATTTTATGCAAATTTCAATAAAGTTTTAAAAAATGTGAAGTGTAAAGTCCTTACTTGAAATATTATGTTCCCCTCCCATGCACACACATAGATCTTCCTGAGCCCCAGGGTGCTCCAGGGCCTCCATGGGGCGGTGAGATTCAGTTGAACTCAGGCCCATATCCAATGTGGTGGCTTCCCCATTGGATGCCCACCGCCAGCTCACTCCTGCCTTCAGAGCAGAATACAGGGTACACTTTCAAGGAGATGACTGCTAGGGGGTACTCTTCCAACGGGCTGGGTCAAGCATTAGGACCTAGCCCAGAGTTCTAGACAAGATTCCCCAGGGCCTCTGGTAGCTGTGACATCTACTAGCCTCTTCTTATGTGCAGGCACTTTTCTGGCCATTGGTGTGAAGAAACCCTTGGGGGAAACTTTCAGCAAGACCCATTTGAATTTGATTCCTAAATCTACATCTCTTCCTCTGTCCTTTCTCCCTCCCCCCAGACTTGTATCTTCTCCTGCCTTCAGGACATCTCCACCTGGATGTTCTCCTGCCACCTAAAACTCAACATGTCCAAGACTGAGCTCCTTATCTTCTCTCCCAGACCCTGTCCTCTCCCAGACTTTCCCTTCACTGTGGACCATCTTTCCTGTCTCACAAGCCCCCAACCTTGGTGTCATCCTTGACTCCACTCTCTCATTCACCCCACATGTTCAATCCATCACCCAAACCTGCCAGTCTCACCTTCACAACATCGCCAAGATCCACCCTTTCCTCTCCTTCCAAACCACTACCTTGTTAGTACAATCACTCATCATATACTGACTGGATTATTGCATCAGCAACCTTTCTCATCTCCCAACGTCCTGTTTCTCCCCACTTCAGTCTATACTTCACTCTGCTGCCTGGATTATCTTTTACAGAAACGCTCTGGGCATGTCACTGCTCTCCTCAGTAATCTCTAAGGAATGTCTATCAACCTCCGTATCAAGCAAAAACTCTTCACTCTTGGTTTCAAAGCTCTCCATCACCTTGCCCACTCTTACCTCACCTCTTTTTTCTCCTTCTACAGCCCAGCCCACACACTATGCTCCTCTCGTGCTAACCTCCTCACTGTGCCTCGTTCTCACCTGCCCCACCACTGACTTCTGGCCCACGCGCTAGCTCTGGTCTAGAGTGCCCTTTCTTCTCACATCTAGCAAACCAACACACTCCGCCACTTCAAAGCTCTACTGAAAGCTCACCTCCTCCACGAGACCTTCCCAGACTTAGCCCCCTTTTTTCTCTGCTCCTCCTCCCCTCCCCATCACCCCTACTCCCTCCCTCTGCTTTACCCCACCCCACAGCACTTGCATATATATGTTCATATTTATTATTGTTTTTATTTTATTAATGATGTGCATATAGCTATAATTCTATATATTTATATTGATGCTATTGATGCCTATCTATTTGTTTTGTTTTGTTTTGTTGTCTGTCTCCCCCATTCTAGACTGTGAGCCCATTGTTTGGTAGGGTTTGTCTCTATCTGTTACTGAATTGTACTTTCCAAGTGCTTAATACAGTTCTTTGCATACAGTAAGAGCTCAATAAATATAAATAAAAATAAATAAATATAATTGGATGAATGGATGAATGAATCTCAGCCTGACCTTGTGGAACTCCAGCCTTGTCTCCACCAAAAGATATGTGCTCACAGAGAATTGATTTCCAAAGAGGTCTCCAGCCCAGAAAGTCACATCTGGGCAGCCATGGACTTCCCATTGCTCCCCTGAAACACACACACACACACACACACACACACACACGTATCCTGGGTACAAAAGTCAATCAGAAGATGTAGCTCTTATTAAAGGATATGCTCGCTAATAATATTCTGTGTGTGGGAACCAATTAAAGAATGCAGAGAGTGAACAACCCAAAGGCAATCCTTTCATCTGATGGAATATGATCAAGATGGGCTTTCAAGGACAAATATTTCATAGTCCTTCAAATCTTAGTAAGGTACATCTTTCTCATACCCCAATCTTGAGTTCCGTTGGGTTTCTTCTGTTTGTTTCTCTCGGCTTTGGGTCAAACCTGAATAAGAAAAGCCACTGTATTTTCACTGTCAAAGTATTTTGTGCTTCCTCATTTTCTTCACTTTCAATATTGCTTTTATTCCTTATACTTCTTCCTCTACTATGGTATTTCATTGGATGCTCAGGCTTTTCCTCTTAGAATAATTTACCTTTTCCTTTAATTTTCCCATTACTCACACCTGGTGCTTTGTTCTTCTGAACTATGGGTTTTTTTTTTTCCCTCCGGAAGCTCTGTTCTTTTCACTTTTAACCTCATACCATCTTGATGTTCTTCCCAGTACCCTCCATTAAACAATTTGACTGTGTATCATCCATGTTTTTTCTTTGAATTACCTAGTCATAGTACCTATATTGTATATGCGCTTGCTCACTGATTCAGTTTTAAAATTTTCAGGGGAGATGACTGTCCTCCGCTATTTCCTTTGACAAAGAATGTAATGATAGTTAAATTATGCCAAATAAAAAATTAACAAAATTGAAATCAGTGGGGAGCCATGGTTAGAGCAGCAGAATATTTCCTCAAGATTCAGAGTCCAGAGAAACACCTAGCACAAGCAATCCCCTATTCCACGGTATCTGAAGTCTCATACTGCAAGTGCTTTCCTCATTCCCCCCAGGATGGTGGAAAGCAGGACAGGATGGGGTCTCCTTGATGGTGCCAAGGGGAGGGGGCACCAGTCCTGGATGTTGGGAGAGAAGGCAGTTTGTCCAGCTATGGTGAAGGGGGCTGAGATGACACAGGGAGGTGAAACTGCAAATGCCAGTTGTTCTGTTCTGGAGTTGAAGAAGGGCCAACAAGGCACAACATCAGCTTTTATACTCTACCTGGGGCTCCTAAAGCATGCCAAGGGGTTGGTAGAGAGGTCCACAGCAGCAGTGGGTGGAGCAAGTGCTGAGGGCTGAGGGCATATGCAGGGGGAACATTTCCAGTTCCTCAGTTGCCGAAGAAGAGGGAGGTTTTTGAGAATTTGAGTATATCCTATTTGATTTTTCTATCTCTTTTAAGATGTTCCAAGCTGTGAAGTTGTGAGAAATGTAAGAAAATGCATTTCAATGACCTGGTATTAAACATTTTCTTCCTGGCCCACACTAGAATTGGGCTTTGGGGGAATTCAACATTGTTTGTGCCCTTCATTAGTGGCATCATTTCTCAGACTCAACAGAAGAAGTCCAGGGACCTGATCCTCACCCACCTCACTGTGGCCGACATGGTGATGCTTCTTACCCAGGTTGCCCCAGGGATGGTGATGGTCTTTGGGGTTGGAGACTCTTGTGGATAATATTGGGTGTCAAAAAGTGCTGTTTATCAGTATAGTGGCTAGGGGCCATTCCAACTGCACTACCTGTCTTCTGAGTGTTTTCCAGGTTGTCACCATCAGTTCCTGCAACTCCTGGTGGGCTCATCTCAAGCCAAGAGCCCCAGTTGTATCCTCCCTTCCTTCCTTTTCTTCAGGATCATCAACATGTTGGTAGCTGTGAATTTTCTAAAACCAGTTGCTGTCACTAAGAATGTCGCTATCACTGTCAATCATTACAGTTGAAAATCTTATTTTAGTTCACTCCAGGTAATACTTTTCCATGAGGGTTTCTTTTCTGAGTGCCATTCAATCATATTTATTGAGTGTTTACTGTGTGCAGAGCACTGTATTAAGCACTTGTAAAGTCCATTCTCTCCTGGACCCTGTCCAATCTGGCTTCCGTCCCCTCCACTCTACTGAGCCTGCTCTCTCTAAGGTCACCCATGACCTCCTTCTTTCCAAATCCAATGGCTCCTACTCCATTCTAATCCTCCTTGACCTCTCAGCTGCATTTGACACTGTCGACCATCCTCTTCTCCTCCACACCTTATCTCACCTTGGCTTCACAGACTCCGTCCTCTCCTAGTTCTCCTCTTATCTCTCTGGCTGGGCATTCTCGGTCTTCTTCACAAGCTCCTACTCCCCCTCCCATCCTCTAACTGTTGGAGTTCCTCAAGGGTCAGATCTTGGCCCTCTTCTGTTCTCCATGTATACTAACTCCCTTGGTGAACTCATTCGCTCTCACGGCTTCAACTACCATCTCTACGCAGATGACACACAGATCTACATCTCTGCCCCTGTCCTCTCCCCCTCCCTTCAGGCTCGCATCTCCTCCTGCCTCGAGGACGTCTCCACCTGGATGAAAACTGCCCGCCACCTAAAACTCAACATGACCAAAACTGAGCTCCTCATCTTCCCTCCCAAGCCCAATCCTCTCCCAGACTTCCCTATCACCGTGGATGGTACGACCATCCTTCCCGTCTCTCAGGCCCGCAACCTCGGTGTCATCTTTGACTCGGCTCTCTCATTCACCCCACACATCCGATCCGTTACCAAGACCTGCCGGTCTCACCTTTATAATATTGCCAAGATCCGCCCTTTCCTCTCCACCCAAATAGCTGCCTTACTGCTATGGGCTCTCGTAATATCCTGGCTAGACTACTGTGTCAGCCTTCTCTCTGATGTCCCTTCCTCCTCTCTCTCCCCACTCCAATCTATTCTTCACTCTGCTTCCCGGCTCATCTTCCTGCAGGAACGATCTGGGCATGTCACTCCTCTTCTTAAAAACCTCCAGTGGTTGCCTATCAACCTCCGCACAAAACAAAAACTTCTCACTCTAGGCTTCAAGTCTCTCCATCACCTTGCCCCTTCCTACCTCTCCTCCCTTCTCTCTTTCTACTGCCCACCCCGCACGCTCCTCTCCTCAGCCGCGCACCTCCTCACCATCCCTCGGTCTCGCCTACCCCATCGTCAACCCCTGGGCCAGGTCCTCCTGCCGTCCTGGAATGCCTTCCCTCCTCACCTCCGACAATCTAATTCTCTTCCCCTCTTCAAATCCCTACTTAAATCTCACCTCCTCCAAGAGGCCTTCCCAGACTGAGCTCCCCCCTTTTCCCTCTGCTCCCTCTACCACCCCCCCGCACCTCTCCACAGCTAAACCCTCTTCTCCCTCCTTTCTCTCTGTTCCTCCCCGTCTCCTTTCCCATCCCCTCAGCACTGTACTCGTCTGCTCAACTGTATATATCTTCATCACCCTATGTATTTTGTTTAATGAGATGAACATCACCCTGATTCTATTTATTTGCCATGGTTTTAATATGTTCTTCCCCTTAACTCTATTTATTGCCATTGTTCTTGTCTGCCTGTCTCCCCCGATTAGACTGTAAGCCTGTCAAAGGGCAGGGACTGTCTCTATCTGTTGCCGATTTGTACATTCGAAGGCCTTAGTACAGTGCTCTACACATAGTAAGTGCTTAATAAATACTATTGAATGAATGAATGAATGAATACATTTTGGCAGCACATATAGACAATCCCTACCCAACAACGGGCTCACAGTCTAGAAGGGGGAGACAGACAACAAAACAAAACAAGTAGACAGGCATCAATAGAAGAGAAATAGAGCATTTAGAAGAGTGCTTGGCACATAGTAAGTGCATAACAAATACCATCATTATCATTATAAATAGAATTATAGATACATGCACAATATTATTAAAATAAATTGAATGATAAATTTGTACAAATATACAGGAGTGCTGTGGGCGAGGAAGGGGGTAGGGCAGAGGGAGGGAGTGGGACAAGGGAGCGGAGGAGGAGCAAAGGAAAAGAGGGCTCAGTCTGTGAAGGCCTCCTGGAGAAGGTGAGTTCTCAGTAGGGCTTTGAAGTGGGGAAGAGAGCTAGTTTGGCAGATGTGAGGAGGGAGAGCATTCCAGGCCAGAGGTAGGACATGGGCCAGAGGTCGAAGGCAGGACAGGAGAGAATGAGGCATTGTGAGGAGATTAGCAGAAGAGGAGCGGAATGTGTGGGCTGAGCTGTAGGAGAGAAGGGAGGTGAGAAAGGAAGGGGCAAGGTGATGGAGAGTTTTGAAGCCAATAGTGAGGAGTTTTTGGTTCATGCAAAGGTTGATAGGCAACCACAGGAAACTTTTGAGGAGGGGGGTGATATGCCCGTGCCATGACTCTTTGAGATGTCTTCTTTGTGTTCCTCATGAGCTGGGCCAGTGGCTATATAGTGATTGTGCTACATTGACACCGTAGCAAATCCAGCACATTCACAACAGTAGCCAAACCCACAAATTTTCCCCAGAGTATAGAACCACCCAGATCATCCTGCTCCTGGTCTCCTGGGTTTTTTTGCTTTTATTGCTTCACCAGCAGCATTGCTCTTTTAAATTATATAGATGAGAAAGACCTGATACTGTATGATGTGGCGATGTTTCTTGCCTCTGGTTATGCCTTCTTCTGACCCTTGGTTCTGATCAGCAAAGATCCCTGGGTTCCCAGACCCCAGTGTGGATCTAAGAAGACATGAGGCCTTCCTGTTACCATTCATCCTTGTGTAGAACTACTGCCTTCCTCCTTATCTATTTCTGTGTTTACAGACCTAATGTGAAGGAATGCACATATTGTGGCATGCCACTCAACCATGCTAGCCCCATACATAGGGGAGAAAGACTTCAGGAGTTGCTAGAAACTCACTTTGAAACTCACTCCCAAGTGCTCCCACCACAAGAAAAAACTAGTCTGCTCAAATATTTGACTATTGGCTCCACTTACAGCATATCCAATCCTAGGAATGGATTAGTACTTGTTAGTGGTGGAGAAGAAGCCCCTCAATCACTTTAAATTCAATTGGGATGGAGTGATCCCAGGATCAGTATGCAGGAGCAAAGGTTCTTCAGGATGGTGTACGGAAGGTAGAATTCCTGAGGACTGAGTCAGTCACCCTGGCGGGCAGGAAGTGATCATGTATCACGGCAGCAGTTTCACACTGGCAACTAAAAATTCTGACAAAGGATCCAGATAGGAGAATGAACCAAGAGAGACTGAGGGGAAAAAATTAGATTAACATATACAAAGAGAGCAGAAAGAGTCCTAGTGAAAGGGAATGTGTTAGAGGGAAGGGAAAGGCATTTTTGGCTTAAAATTGTTTTATCTTGTTACCTAATACCTGGAGATACTCTCAAGAGTCTGAGTCCACCTGCATGTGGCACCTGGAGCCATTTCTTCCAAGAGAAGAGCTGAGAACACCTCTTTCCACCATATATGGCAGAAAGCTTTATTCCACTGGTCTTATTGTCCTCCCAAGAGAAAGAGAAAGAGCAGCTGGAACCTCCAGTGAAAGAACTAATAGGAAGGGCTTCAGTCTCTCTCTCTCTTTCTCTCTCTGTGCATGGCTTCTCTTTCACCACTGTATCCAAAATGAAGGTGTCCAGACTTCTCTTCCTAAATGGAGTGGAAAGATCATTGTTCTAGAGAAAAATGGCAATGAGGTTAATCAGTCATCCTAGGCAGTGGTGACAACATGGTCTAGCAGAAATAGGAAGGGGGGTGGAAGTCAGGAGGCAAGAGTTCAATTTCAAGCTCTGCCACTGGCCCACTGCATAATCTTGGGCAAGTCACTTGACTTCTATGAGCCTTGGAAAATAGGGAAAATATGGGAAATACGGAAAGGGGAAATAGTATGGGGAGAAGGGAGAATGTAGTTTGAGAAGGCTTTTGGGCAGAGATGCGATTTCAGTAGGGCTTTGAAGATGGAGAGAGTGCTGGTCTGTCAGGTGTCTTCAAAGCCCTACTGAGAGCTCACCTCCTCTAGGAGGCCTTCCCAGACTGAGCCCTCCCTTTCCCTCTGCCCCTCCTCCCCTCCCCATTCCCCCTACTCTCTCCCTCTGCTCTACCACCTTCCCCTCCCCACAGCACTTGTGCATATTTGTATATATTATTTATTACTCTATTTATTAATGATGTGTATATATAATCTATGATTCTATTTTTCCTGATGGTATTGATGCCTGATTACTTGGTTTGTTTGGTAGTCTGCCTCCCCCTTTTAGACTGTGAGTCTGTTATTGGCCAGGTATTGCCTCTATCTGTTGCTGAATTGTACATTCTAAGCGTTTAGTACAGTGCTCTGCAGATACATTCCAAACGTTTAGTACAGTGCTCTGCAGACAGTAAGTGCTCAACAAATACGATTAAATGAATGAGTGTATGGGGAGGGAGTTCCAGTCAGGAGGGAGAACATGAACAAGGGGTCAATGGCAGGTGAGGTGAGAGCAAAGGAAGGTAAATTGGTAAGCATTAGAGGAGCAAAGTGGGCAGGCTGCATTGTAGTAGAAATAGAGTGAGGATAAGTAAGGGGGAGCAGACTGACTGAGTGCTTTGAATTTGATAGTGAGGAGTTTCTGTTGGATGCAGAGATGGCTGAGTAATCACTGGCTATTTTTGAGGAGTTGGACAATGTATGTAGACTCATCTTGAGGATGATGATCTGGGCAGCAGAGTGAAGTATGGAGTGGAGACGGGGGAAACAGGAGTTTAGAGAGGTTAACAAGGTACTAGAATGAAAACAATATGGGTGTTGTTTTCTGGAGATTTCGTGGAGATGGAATTGACAAGATTTAATAACCGACTAAATATGTGGATTGAAGGAAGAGATGAATTAACTCATTCAATCATATTTATTGAGTGTTTACTTTGTGCAGAGCACTGTACTAAGACCTTGGAAAGTATATTTCAACTACAAATAGAGACAATCCCTTCCCACAACTAGTTCTTAGTCTAGAAGGTGGGGGGTGGGGGGTAGACAGTCATCAAAATAAGTAAATAGGCATCAGTAGCATCAATAGAATCAATGGAAAAAATATAATTAAATATAATTATAGGTATATACTCATCACTAATAAAAAATAGAATTAATAATAATAATAATAATGTTGGTATTTGTTAAGCGCTTACTATGTGCCGAGCACTGTTCTAAGCGCTGGGGTAGACATAGGGGAATCAGGTTGTCCCACGTGGGGCTCACAGTCTTAATCCCCATTTTACAGATGAGGGAACTGAGGCACAGAGAAGTGAAGTGACTTGCCCACAGTCACACAGCCGACAAGTGGCAGAGCTGGGGTTCGAACTCATGAGCCCTGACTCCAAAGCCCGTGCTCTTTCCACTGAGCCACGCTGCTTCTCTAAATATAAATATGTACACATATTCCCAAATTCTGTTGGGGAGGTAGAGGAAAGGGAGAAGGTCGGGGCGATGGGGAGGAGAGGGGGAGCAAAGGAAAAGGTGGGTTTAGTCTGGAAAGGCCTCCTGGAGGAGGAGAACCTTCAGTAGGGCTTTGAAGTAGGGAAGTGTGATTGTCTGGAAGATTTGAGAAGGGAGGGCATTCTAGGCCAGAGGTAGGACATAGGCCAGGGGTCAATGGGGAGACAAGTGAGAATTAGGCACAGTGAGAAGGTTAGCACCAGAGGAGTGGGGTGAGTATGGGCTGGGATGTAGAAGGGGAGAAAGGAGGTGAGGTAGGAGGGGGGAAGATGATGGAGAGCTTTGAAGCCAATAGTGAGGAATTTTTGAATCAAGGCTAATGCCGAGGTTGCAGGCTAGTGAGGCAGGAAGATAGAAGGTGTTGTCTACAGTGATGTGAAAGTAGGCAGGTGGAGGGAATTCGGGAGGGAAGATGAGAAATTCTGTTTTGGGCATGTTGGATATGAAGGATTCATTCATTCAGTGGTATTTATTGAGTGCTTACTATGTGCAGAGCATTGTACTAAGTGCTTGGAATGTACAAGTCGGCAACAGAGACAGTCCCTGCCCTTTGAAGGGCTTACAGTCTAATCGGGGGAGACAGGCAGACAAGAACAATGACAATAAATAGAGTCAAGGGGAAGAACATCTCATTAAAACAATGGCAAATAAATAGAATAAGGGTGATGTACATCTCATTAAACAAAATAAATAGGGTGATGAAGATATTTACAGTTGAGCAGATGAGTACAGTGCTGAGGGGGTGGGATGGGAGAGGGGGAGGAGGAGAGGGAAAGGGGGGAGAAGAGGTTTTAGCTGCGGAGAGGTGAAGGAGGGGTAGAGGGAGCAGAGGCCAAAAGGGGGGAGCTCAGTCTGGGAAGGCCTCCTGGAGGAGGTGAGCTCCATTTCCAAGTACATTCCATTTCCAATTTTCAGATTCCATATTGAGAGCAGAAGAATAGTGGCATAAAGAGCACTGGATCTCCCACAGTGTCCTGCTCTAGTGATGATGATGGGAAGTCTTAGACGGGTTTATCTTAAACTGTGGTATAACACTGCCTTAGTAGTTTGATGCAGTTCTCACTGAAAACAAAATAGCTATTGACACCACCAAGAGAACTGAACTTAGGTATCAAATGCTTTTGTATGGCCAATGAAAACTTCCAGAGGACTTGGTGTTTCTCCCCACCCTATCCTGCCTAGAGGAGAAATAGAGGTTGCATTCCTCCTCTTCCTTCCTTCCCCTACTTTGCTCTCCCTTCCTATTACTCCGTTGTAACGTCTCCCATAGCCCAATTGCCCAGTAGAGTAGCCTCCTCCACTGGCATTACAAAACTCAGCCCCTTTCTGACTGGGAAGGAAAGAACAGTAAATTCCCTTTTACTATGTGACTCTGCATAACTTTGTGTGCAAGTGTATTCAATTCATGTTCTCTAACTGTACAAGTCTCTTTGGCCATGCTAGAAGTACGTCTTAATCTGTTGGAACTCGAATCCGGCAGACTAGTGGCAAAGCAGGGATTAGAACCCAGGTCCTGGGGACTCCCAGTCCTGTTCTCTATCCACTAGGCCATGCTGTTGTCCCTTGGAGCACTGGGAGTTGTGTGCACAGCAGGCATCTCTCTCTGCCTCTTTCCTTCAAATCCCTTCAAATTAGTTCAAATCCCAGCTCTGCCACTTGCCAGCTGTGTGACTGTGGGCAAGTCGCTTCACTTCTCTGTGCCTCAGTTACCTCATCTGTAAAATGGGGATGAAGACTGTGAGCTCCACGTGGGACAACCTGATTCCCCTGTGTCTACCCCAGTGCTTAGAACAGTGCTCTGCACATAGTAAGCGCTTAACAAATACCAACATTATTATTTCCTTGCCATTAATCAGCACTCAGGAGCCATCTGAGAACCATTCTATGCTCACAATGGCTTTTACATGTCGAAATTAAAACTGATTCTTTTCTGATACCCCTGACAGGAGGCAATCCAAAGTAAAATCGTGGAGACGTCTTTGTACCTGAGGTCCTGGAAATGGGAAGATGGGATCACTGGGAGAGAGCTCTTCAGGGATAAGCAGTCATGCCTCCAACACTAAAGCTGTGGTTAGGAGATTCAGACTTTCAACTGAAAGCCCTGAAACCTCATTAGCAGAGAAAGGGTTTTATTAATTCCTTCAATTCATGCAATAATATTTATTGAGCGTTTACTCTGTGAGGAGCATTGCACTAAGCACTTGGGAGAGTACAATACAACAATAAACAGATACAATCCCTGCTCACAAAGAGCTTAGAGTCTAGAGGGGGAGAAGGACATTAATATAAACACATAAATTACAGATATGTACATAAGTGCTGTGGGGAGAGGAGGTAGGATGAATTAAGGGAGCAAGTCAGGGCAACACAGAGAAAGAGGGAGAAGAGGAAAGGAGAGCTTAGTCAGAGACGGCTTCTTGGAGGAGATGTACCTTCAGTGAGGCTTTGAAAGGGATGAGAGTGATTGTCAGCTATCAGGAGGGAGGGCATTCGGGGCCAGAGGCAAGACACGGGTGAGAAGCTGGTGGTGAGATAGATGAGATGAAGGTAGGTTAGGAGCCTAGCATTACAGGAGCAAAATTGTGCAGGCTGGGTTGTAGTAGGAGATTAGCAAGGTGAGGTAGGAGGAAACAAGGTGATTGAGTTGTAAATCAATGGTAAGGAGATTCTATTTGATGTAGAGGTGGATGGGCAACAACTGGAGGTTCATGAGGAGAGTGGGGACATGGTCTGAACATTTTTGTAGAAAAATGTTCTGGGCAGCAGAGTGAAATATGGACTGGAGTGGGGAGAGACAGGAGACAGGGAGATCATCAAGGAGGCTGATACAGTAATCTAGGCGGGGTTGGATAAGAGCTTTGACTAATAAGGTAGCAGTTTGGATGGAGAAGAAAGGTTTAGCATTGTTGTGCAGACTGATCCAACAGGATTTGGTAATGGAATGAATATGTGGGTTGAATGAGAGAGTGGAGTCAAGGATAACATCAAGGTTAGGGGCTTGTGGGTCAGGAAGGATGGTGGGGCCATCTACAGTGATGGGAAAGTTATGGGGAGGACAAGGTTTTGGTGGTAAGATAGTTCTGTTTTGGACATGTTAAGTTTGAGGTGATGAGAGGACATCCAATTAAAGATGTCTTGAAGGCTGGAGGAAATATGGGACCACAGAGAGGGAGAGAGATCAGGGCTGGAGATGTAGATTTGGGTACCATCCTCATAGATGTGGTAGTTGAAGCCATGGGAGTGAATGAGTTCTCCAAAGGAGTGCGCGTAGATGGAGGGTAGAAGGGGATCCAGAATTGAAACTTGAGGGAACCCCAGAAATAGGGAATAGGAGGCAGAAGAGAAATCCACAAAAGACAGAATGAGTGGCCAGAAAGGACAGTGTCAGTGAGGCAGAGGTTGGATAATATTATCCATGAGAAGGGGGTGGTCAACAGTGTCAAAAGCAGCTGAAAGGTTGAGAGGGATTAGGATGGAGAGGAGGCTGTTAAATTTGACAGGAAGGAGATCATTGGTAAACTTTGAGTGGGAGGTTTCTGTGGAGTAAAGGGGAGGGAAACCATATTGGAGGGCATCAAGGAGATAATTGGAGGAGAGGATCTTGACACAGCATGCGTAGACAAGCCTTTTGGAGAGGAATGGTAGGAGGGAGATAGGGTGATAACTGGAGGGAACCGTGGGGTCAAGGGAGGGTTTTCGTAGGGTAAATGAGACATGGGCATATTTGAAAGAAGCCATTGAAGAGGGTCCTTTGAAGATGGCAGTTAGGGAGGGAATAAGGGAGAGGGCAAATGTTTTGATCAGAGAAGCAGAATGGCATAGTGGGCCTGGGAGTCAGAAGGTCATGAGTTCTAATTCTGACTCTGCCACTTTTCTGCTTTGTGATCATGGGCAAGTCAATTCATTTCTCTATGTCTCAGTTACCACATCTGTAAAATAGGGATTGAAATTTTGAGCCCTACAAGAGACAGGGACTGTGACCAACCAAATTTGCTTGTATCCTCCCCAGCACCTAGTACAGAGTCTGGCACATAGTAAGCGCTCAACAAATACCGTAATTTTTATTATTATTATTATTAATTAGGTGCGAAAGGATGGGGTCAGGATCATGTCTACCAATTATTTCAAATTGTACTCTCCCAACCACTTAGTACACTGCTCTGCACACAGGAAGCACTCCATGAATACAATTTATTGTTTGATTGATCGAGCTATCTGCCTCCCGTTGTCAAGGCTCCCCATCAAGAACCTAAAACTCCACACACCGATAGCTACTGAACAGCAGGTGACAGTGCAGAGTGCAGCTGGCAAAGCAGGGCGAACAACTCTCCCATTTCCCCCCATTCCAAGGGGCTTGGATTAGGGTTTATGAAGTCAGTCTGGAAAGGGACTGGGAGCCAGGAATGGGAAAATGCTGGGGCTGGTGGCTGGGACCACTCTGGTTCTGCTCTCTGTGCCAGACAGGAAAAGGTGAGTGTGGTGGGGTGGAGGAGACAGGGAAGACTACTTATTTTGATTTTTCAGAAACATTGCTTGTATCTTCCTTGAGTTCTGTGTGTCCCACTTTGATCCCACTGAGTCTCCACTCTTAAGAGAGAGAAAGAAAGAGAGAGCAAGAGAGAGATATCCTATTCGTGCATTCTTTCCATAGTATTTATTGAGCGCTTAATATGTGCAGAACACTGTACTAAGCGCTTGGAATGTACAATTGAGCAACGGACAGAGATAGTCCGTGCCCAATGATGGGCCCACAGTCTAACTGGGGGAGACATATGTTCACTAATAAGATCCTGTCTATTGGAACCAATCGAAGGAGGTATTTCATAACTGGCCATAAGTCAGCCTTTCAACTGGTAGAAAATGGTCAAAGAAGTTTTTTGGTCCTTTATGCTTTAGCAAGGCTCATTTTTCCTGTGTATCCTACAAAAAGCAATTGGAGGACTAGTTAGGAAAATCCACATACTCCACATCCCTTTATCTCAGGGCTAAACTCCTTCTCCAGTTGGAGCAGAGACTGCTGGGAATCCTGGTAATATAGGAGTGGGGTGGTAGCTTCCATTTTGCCTGGTAGGTCATGGAGATCAGCTTTAAGGGGCTCAAGGCGCTTGCTACTTGTCCAAGCCCCTTGAGGGCAGGGGATATGTGTCTTGTTGCTGTAGCACTTGTTAAGCAGTTAGTAAAATTATTCACATTCAGAAGGTGTTCTCTCAATAGCAGCAATGGATAGGTAGAATGATGGATGGATGGATGAATGGATGGATGGATGGATGGATGGATGGATGGATGGATGGATGGATGGATGGATGGAAAGAGGAGGGGAGGAAGGCAAGTAAGAAGGGAGGATGTCTCTCCCCACTCCAGTCCATACTTCATTCTGTTGCCTGGATCATTTTTCTACAAAAACGTTCAGGACTCCACTGAACCTCCACATCAAACAAAATCTCCTCACAGTTAGCTTCAAAGCATTCAAGCATCTTGCCCCCTTCTAACTCACCTCACTACTCTCCTACTGCAATCCAGCCCACATACTTCGCTCCTCTAGTGTTAACCTTTTCACTGGTCCTCCATTTCATCCATCTCTCCACCGACCCCTTGCTCACACTCTGCCTCTGTCCAGAAATGCCCTCCCTCCTCAAATACGACAGACAGTTATTCACCCCCATCCAAAGCCTTATTGAAGACACATCTCCTCCAAGAAGCCTTCTCTGATTAAGCCCTCCTTTACTCTTCTCCCACTTCCTTCTGTGTCACCCTGGCCTGCTCCCTTTGTGCATCCCCCTTACCAGCCACACAATACATAGGTACATAGCTATAATTTATTTACTTATATTAATGTCAGTCTTCCCCTCTAGACTGCAAGCTCATTGTGGGCAGGGAATGTGCCTGCTTATCATTTTGCTGTACTCTCCAAAGCGCTTAGTACAGTGCTCTGCCCACAGTAAACACTCAATAAAAATGATTGAATGAAAGAGTGAAAGGATAGCAGAAAGAGAGGAAGGGAAGAATGCGTAGCCAAGTTAGTGGTTAAAGAGGTGGGTGAATACAAGGGTTGAAGGAGAGGAAATAGTTATGGATAAAGTTGAAACTTCAGGTTTGTGAGACAGAAGGAAGGTGGTCGTTGGTAGTCAGTGGTGATGGAAGGAGAGGGACAGGAGAAGATTTCGGGGGGAAGTTAAACTCATTCTTATGCATGTTGAGTTGGAGATATTGGCAGGACATTCAAGTAGAAATTTACTGGTTACTGGAGGAAATGTGAGATTGCAGAAAAGGAAAGAGGTCAAAGATGGAAAGGCAGATTTGGAGTCATCCATGTTGAGATGATGAGGCTATGGGACCCAGAACTGAGCCTTGTGGGATCCTCTCAGTTAAGGGGGTGGAAGGCAGAGGGAGAGAAGTAGAAAGTGACCAAGAAGAATCAGCCAGAGAAGTAGGAGAAGAACCATAAGACGACAGTGACAGAGAAATCAAGGCTGGACCATGTTTACAGGAGAAGGCAGCGGGAGTAGTGATGGTAATAGCAGTAGTCGTTATAGTAGTAATAGTAGTTGTAATACTTTAGTAATAGTGATTATTAAACACATACTTTGTGTAAAACTCTGCACTAAATGCTAGGAAAGAATATACAGGTGGGAATTAGACATGGTCTAGGTCTCACAATCTATGAATCTAGAAGGTCAGGGGAACTGAAAGCAGACAGATTAGGAGAAATAAAGCATGACAACATTAAAATGGCATCAGGACAAAGAAACTATGCAATACATAAAATGTGCCTATTGTATGCAGCACACAGGAAAGTGGTCCACACTGTCCAAGATACCTATGATATCAAAGAGGAATTAGGATGAGGTAGATTATTTATGTCCCTCACAGGGTCGCACATTGGCATTTCCAGTCTCGACTACAGGAGGGACAGTCAAGCAGAGGCATATCCATTCCATTCCTAGTTTGGGCAGTGGCTCACAAGTGGAAGACAATCTGCTACAAGTCAAAGCTCACCTGTGCTGGGCAGCAGCAGCATGGGAGAGAGTCGAGGGCAGAGACTCAAGTTTATTGCACAGAATGATTGCAGATGGAGGTGGCACAGTGTTCTGGGAGAGATGTATCCGTGGCGTCGCTGTGGGTCAGAGATGGCTCAATGGCATAAGACTAGACTAGACAAGATATGGATTGAGTATATGGCTCAAAGATGGCTCAATGGCATAAGACTAGACTAGACAAGATATGGATTGAGTATATGGCTCAACTGGTGAAATCAGAAATCAGCTAATCCCAAACAAGTAGCATTAACAATATTATGTTTGATGTTTTAGGCACATGATCATAATAATTATGATATTTACTAAAGGCTTACTATGTACCAAGAACTGTATTAAATGCTGAGGTAAATACAAGATGATTGGTTTGGACATAGTCCTTTTCCCATTGAGGCTCACAGTGTAAGTGGGCAGAAGTTTCTCTGGAGGAGATTTCCAGCATCCTTTCAAAAGCCAATTCCTCTACATGCACATCAAACCCCATTCCTTTGCACATTATCAAAACTCTCAGTTCCTCCCTTCTTCCCTCCCTAATAGCCATCTTGAACCGTTTGCTCTCCAATGGCATCTTCCCCAATGATTTCAAAAATGCCCATGTTTCCCCTACCTAAAAAGAACCCTATGGCTCCCTGTAGTTATCACCCCATCTCCCACCTACCATTCCTCTCCAAAATTCTTGAGCAAGCTTTCTGTACCCTCTGTCTCAAATTCCTTTCCTCCAAATCTCTCCTGGACTCCTTCCAATCTATTTTGCATCCCCCTCACTCCACAGAAACCTTCTCAAATGTCACCAGTGACCTTCTTGCCAAATCCAATGGCTTCTACTCCATCCTAATCCTCCTTGACTTCTCAGCTACCTTTGACATGGTTGACCAACCCCTTTCTCATGGAAAAGTTATCCAACCTTGGCTTCACTGACTGTCTTATCCTGGTACTCCTCTTATCTTTCTTGCCATTTATTCTCAGTCTCATTCATGGGCTCCTCCTCTGCCTCCCACCCCCTAACTCTGGGGGTCAGTCAAGAATATGTTCTGGGTACCCTTCTATTCTCCATCTAAGCCCACTCCCTTGGAGAACTCATTCTCTCCCATGGCTTCAACCATCACTTCTTCGCAGATGACACCCAAATCTACATCTCCAGCCCTGATCTCTCTCCCTCTCTCCAGTCTCACATCTCCTCCTGCCTTCAAGATATCTCTACTTGGACGTCTGCTCATCACCTCAAACTTAACATGTCCCAAACAGAGCTCCTTATTTTCCCATCCAAACCCTGTCCTCCCCATGACTTTCCCATCACTACAGATGGCACCACTATCCTTCCTGACTCACAAGCCTATAAGCTTGGCATTATCCTTGACTCCTTTCTCTCATTCAACCCACAGATTCAATCCATCACACAATCCTGTCATTCCCACCTTCACAACATAGCTAAAATCTGCCCTTTCCTCTCCATCCATACTAGTACCATGTTAATACAATCATTCATCCTATCCTGCCTGGATTACTGCCTAAGCCTCCTTGCTGACTTTCCAGCCTTCTGTCTCTCCCCACTCCAGGCCATACTTCACTCTGCTGCCCAGATCATATTTCTACATAAATGTCCTGAACGCATCACCCTAAATATCCTGAACGCATCATCCTGCTCCTCAAAAAACTCAGGTGATTGCCCATCCATCTCCATATCAAACAAAAACTCCTCTCCTTTGATTTTAAAGCACTCCATCACCTTGCCCCTCCTACCTCACTTCTACAACCCAGCATGCACTTTTTGTTCCTCTAGTGTTAAGCTTCTCACTGTGTCTCCATCTCTTCCGTCTCATTCATTCATTAATTCATTCAATTGTATTTATTGAACTCTTACTGTGTGCAGAGCACTGTACTAAGTGCTTGGAAAGTACAATTCAGCAACAGAAAGAGACAATCCCTACCCAACAATGGACTCACGTGCCACCACCAACTCGTAGCCCATGGCCTGCCTCTGGCCTGGAATGTCCTCACTCCTCTTATCTGACACACAACCATTCTCCCCCGCTTCAAAGCCTTACTGAAGGCTCATCTCCTCCATTAGATCTTCCCAGATTAAGCACCACTTTTCCTCATCTCTTACTCCCTTTTGTGTTGCCTGATTTGCTCCCTTTGTTTCCCCCCCTCCCAGCCCCTAAGCACTAATGTATTTATCTGTCATTTTATTTGTTTGCATTGATGTCTACCTCCTCCTCTCTAGACTGTGAGCTCATTGTAGGCAAGGAATGTTGCTGTTTATTGCTGTACTGTACTTTCCCAAGTGCTTAGTTCAGGACACTGCACACAGTAAGAGCTCAATAAATACGATTGAATGAATGAATCATAGTCTTGTCCAGAGGAAGGTGTTTCTTATGCCAAGTAAATGGCAGCATACATAGACTTGTAGAAAGAGAAGTTCTTGTGACAGTGTGGATTTGGGTGCTAAAACAGAGTTGAGCCTTGTGAGAATTAGCACCACAGAAAAACCATTCTCTAGTTAGGCTCAAACCACAGACTTTAGGCTTAATTGCCAAATACCCTCAGGGATTATGCCAGAGAGACACACACCAAGGTCTTGTTAATATCTCTTTACTGGTAAACATGATCAAGAAGAAAGTTGACATTAATTAAAGAATTGGGTACCTTTTCTGTTTGTGAAGGAGGCAGGCATTAATATGAATAAATAAATAGAAGAAATTACAGATATATACGGTTGTATACATATGTGCTGTGGGAATGAGAGTGAGGATGAATGAAGGAGCAAGTAAGAGTGGCACAGAGTGGGAGAAGAGGAGAGGAAGGTTTAGTCAGGGAAGGCTTCTTGGAAGAGATGTGCCTTCAATAAGGATTTGAAGTGGGAGAGAGCAATTATCTTTCTGGTATGTGGAGGGAGGGCATTCCAGGCCAGAGGTAGGATTTGGGCAAGAGGTTAGCAACCCCATTTTGACTGCCCCTTTCCACCATTCTGGGAGATACCTTTCAAGCCTCCAGCTTTGGTATGGCTGGGAGAGAGAGAGAGATGAACTTCTGGATCCTCTTTAATTACCTATGTAGGCAGTTCCAGCACCAACCCTAGAGGCCGTGGGATGCTACTGGAAATAGCCTGGGCCTGCAAGTCAGAGGACCTGACTTCTAATTCCAGCTCAACGTTTGTCTGCTGTGTGACCTTAGGACAATTACTAAACTTCTCTGTGCCTCAGTTTCTTCACTGGGGAAATGGAGATTATATCCTTCACCCTCCTACTTAGATGCTGAGCCTCAAGTGAGATAGGCACTTTGTCCAAACTGATTACTATCTTTCTACCTTACCACCTAGTACAATGTGTGGCTTACAATAAGTGCTTAACAAATACCACACACAAAAAAGAGTATTTCCCCCAAAGGTCATTCATTCATTCATTCAGTCATATTTATTGAACACTTACTGTGTGCAGAGCATTGAATGAAGCACTTGGGAGAGTACAATTCAACAATAAACAGACATATTCCCTGCCCATGAAAAGCTTCAGGTCTAGAGGGGGAGAAATACATTAACATAAATGCATAAATTACAAATATGTATTTAAGTGCTGTGGGGCTGAGAGGGGGGAAGAACAAAGGAAGGAAGTTAGGGCAAAGCAGAATGGAGTGGGAAAAGAGGAAAGGGGGCCTTAGGGAAGGCCTCTTGGAGGAGATGTGGCCTCAATAAAGCTTTGAAGGAGGGGAGAGTAATTACTCCTCGGAATTGAGGTGGGAAGGTACTCCAGGCCAGAGGCAGGATGTGGGTGAGGACGACTATATTGTATCATACTGTATCATGTTGCTATATTAGCACCACTGTATTGTATCATATTGTATCATGTTGCTATATTACCGATTTCGTTTATTACTGTTTATTGTTGTCAGTGCTGCCACCCACCTCTCTGGCCTCGCCATGTCCCTCCTCCCCCCCCCCCCCCGCCCCTTCCTATCCTCCCCTTCCCCTTCCCCTTCCCCTCTCTCGCTCAGCTCTTTCCCGCTCTCTCCTCTGTCTCCTCCCCCCCTCCTCTCTCCCGCCCTAGAACCCCACTTTACCAGCGCTACCCCTCTTCCCCCTCCCCCTACTCTTCCCCCCACCAAACCCCCTCTTCACCCCCTCCCCCCTTCTCTCTTCCCCACCCACGCCCCATCCCAGTCCTCTTATCCCACCGCCACCCCTCATCCCCCTCTCCTCGTCCAGGGCCCCGCCACCTCCTTCCCATCCAAACCCTCCCCTCCCCCCGCCCTTCCCCCCCTCCTCCCCTTGCACCCACAGCTACTTTCAAGTGTGGCCTCTGGAACCCCCAATCTATTACAGGCAAGCTACCTTTCATCCATGACCTTTTCCTCTCCCGCTCTCTCCTCCTCCTCGCCCTTTCGGAAACGTGGCTCTCTCCCGAAGACACGGTCTCCGCCGCCGCTCTCTCCAGCGGAGGCCTCTCCTTCTCCCACTCCCCCAGACTCACCGGTAAGGGAGGAGGCGTCGGCTTCCTCCTCTCGCCCCGATGCCGCTTCCGCACTATCCCTCCTCCCCCCTCCCTCTCCTTCCCCTCCTTCGAAGCCCATATCATTCGCCTCTACCACCCACTCCAGTTACTTGTCGCCGTCATCTACCGCCCTCCCGGTCCCACCTCCGACTTCTTCAACCACCTTGACCCCTTTCTCACCTTCCTCCTCTCCTTCTCTCTGCCCACTCTGATCCTCGGAGACTTCAACATCCATACGGATGTACCCGACGACTCCTCTGCCGCCCGCCTGCTATCCCTCCTCGACTCTGCCGACCTCCTCCTCCACCATACCGCGCCCACTCACCGACTCGGTCACACCCTCGATCTCGTCATCTCCTACCGCTGCACTATCTCCTCACTCACCAACTCTGAAATCCCTCTCTCTGACCATAACCTTCTCACCTGCCTCATCTCTCACACTCCCTCCCCCTGCAAATCTTCGCTACTGCCCCACAGAGACCTCCGCTCTCTCGATCCCATCCGTCTTTCCAATAGCATCTCGCCTCACCTTGCCGCCCTGTCCTCTCTTCCCACTCTCGACGATCAGGTCTCCGCTCTCGACTCCACCCTCTCTACTCATCTCGACTCTCTCGCCCCCCTTTCCCTCCGCCGCTCTCGCTCCACTAACCCACAGCCCTGGATCACCTCCTCCGTCCACCTCCTACGCTCCTATGCTCGAGCTGCTGAGCGCTGCTGGCGAAAGTCCAAGCACCAAGCCGACCTCACACACTTCAAATTTATCCTTTCCTGCCTTAACTCTGCCCTCTCCTCCGCCAGGCAAAGCTTCTTCTCCTCCCTCATCGACACCCATGCCCGTCACCCCCGCCGATTGTTCCGGACCTTTAACTCTCTCCTTAGGCCCCCTGTTCCTCCCCCTCCCCCATCTCTCACCCCTAATGATCTGGCCACCTATTTCCTCACGAAAATCAACACGATCAGGTCTGAGCTCCCCAAAGTCACCCCTCCGCCTCTCCCCTCCCTCCCAACAACCCCCTCCCCTACTTTCCCATCCTTCCCTGCAGTATCCTCAGAGGAGATCTCCTCCCTCCTCGCAAGTGCCACCCCCTCCACCTGCGCCTCGGACCCCATTCCCTCTCACCTTCTTAAAACCATCGCCCCTGCCCTCCTCCCTTCCTTAACTTCTATTTTTAACCACTCAATCTCCAAGGGCTCCTTCCCCTCTGCCTTCAAACATGCCCACGTCTCCCCCATCCTAAAAAAACCCGCTCTTGACCCCACTTCCCCCTCCAGTTATCGTCCTATCTCCTTACTACCCTTCCTTTCCAAAATCTTAGAACGAGTCGTCTACAATCGATGCCTAGAATTCCTTAACTCCCATTCTCTCCTAGACCCCCTCCAATCTGGCTTCCGTCCCCTCCACTCTACCGAGACTGCTCTCTCTAAGGTCACCCATGACCTCCTTCTTGCCAAATCCAATGGCTCCTACTCCATTCTGATCCTCCTTGACCTCTCTGCTGCCTTTGACACTGTCGACCATCCCCTCCTCCTCCATACCTTATCTCACCTTGGCTTCACGGACTCTGTCCTCTCCTGGTTCTCCTCTTACCTCTCTGGCCGATCATTCTCGGTCTCCTACGCTGGAGCCTCCTCCCCCTCCCATCCTTTAACTGTTGGAGTTCCTCAAGGGTCAGTTCTTGGCCCTCTTCTGTTCTCCATTTACACTCACTCCCTCGGTGAACTCATCCGCTCTCACGGCTTTGACTACCATCTCTACGCAGATGACACGCAGATCTACATCTCCGCCCCTGTCCTCTCCCCCTCCCTTCAGGATCGCATCTCCTCCTGCCTCCGGGACGTCTCCACCTGGATGTCGGCCCGCCACCTAAAACTCAACATGAGCAAGACTGAGCTCCTCATCTTCCCTCCCAAGCCCGGTCCGCTCCCAGACTTCTCCAGCACCGTGGATGGCACGACCATCCTTCCCGTCCCGCAGGCCCGCAATCTCGGTGTCATCCTTGACTCGTCTCTCTCGTTCACCCCACACATCCTATCCGTTACCAAGACCTGCCGGTTTCACCTCTACAATATCGCCAAGATCCGCCCTTTCCTCTCCACCCAAACGGCTACCTTACTATTACGGGCTCTCGTTATATCCCGGCTAGACTACTGTGTCAGCCTTCTCTCTGACCTCCCTTCCTCCTCTCTCGCCCCGCTCCGGTCTATTCTTCACTCCGCTGCCCGGCTCATCTTCCTGCAGAAACGATCTGGGCATGTCACTCCCCTTCTTAAACAACTCCAGTGGTTGCCTATCGACCTCCGCTCCAAACAAAAACTCCTCACTCTAGGCTTCAAGGCTCTCCATCACCTTGCCCCTTCCTACCTCTCCTCCCTTCTCTCTTTCTACCGCCCACCCCGCACGCTCCGCTCCTCTGCCGCCCACCTCCTCGCCGTCCCTCGGTCTCGCCTATCCCGCCGTCGACCCCTGGGTCACGTCCTCCCGCGGTCCTGGAACGCCCTCCCTCCTCACCTCCGCCAAACTGATTCTCTTTCCCTCTTCAAAACCTTACTTAAAAATCACCTCCTCCAAGAGGCGTTCCCAGACTGAGCTCCTCTTCCCCCTCTACTCCCTCTGCCATCCCCCCTTTACCTCTCCGCAGCTAAAGCCTCATTTTCCCCTTTTCCCTCTGCTCCTCCACCTCTCCCTTCCCATCCCCACAGCACTGTACTCGTCCGCTCAACTGTATATATTTTCGTTACCCTATTTATTTTGTTAATGAATTGTACATCGCCTTGATTCTATTTAGTTGCCATTGTTTTTACGAGATGTTCTTCCCCTTGACGCTGTTTAGTGCCATTGTTCTTGTCTGTCCGTCTCCCCCAATTAGACTGTAAGCCCGTCAAACGGCAGGGACTGTCTCATCTGTTGCCGACTTGTTCATCCCAAGCGCTTAGTACAGTGCTCTGCACATAGTAAGCGCTCAATAAATACTATTGAATGAATGAATGAATGAGTTGGTGATGAGATAGGCGAGTTTGAGACACAGTGAGAAAGTTAGTATTAGAGGAACAAAGTGTTGTGTCCTGAGTTGTAGAAAGAGAGTAGCCAGGTGAAGTATGAGGGGGCAAGGTGGTAGAATGTTTTAAAGACAATGATGAGGAGTTTTTGTTTGCTGCGGAGGCGATTGGGCAATCACTGGAAGTTTTTGAGGAGTGGGGTGACATGGCCAGAATGTTTTTGTAGAAAAATGATCCGGCCAGCAGAGTGAAGTGTGGACTGGAGAGGGGAGAGACAAGAGCCTGGGAGGTCAGCAAGGAGTTTGATGCAGTAATCCAGGCAAGATAGGATGAGTGATTGAATTACTGTGGTAACAATTTGGATGGAGTGGAAAGGATGGATTTTAGCAGTGTTGTGAAGCTGGGAACAACAGGATTTAGTGATGGATTGAATCTGTGGGTTGAATGAGAGGAAGGAGTCAAGGATAATGCCAAGGTAATGGGCTTTTGAGACAGGAAGGATGGTGGTGCCATCAACTGGGATGAGAAAATCAAGGGAAGGACAGGATTTGGGTGGGAAGATGAGGCGTTAGCTTGTTATTTGTCATGTTAGCTTGAGGTGATGGGAGGACATACAAGTAGAGATGTCTTGAAGGCAAAAGGAAATGTGAGACTTCAGAGAGGGAGAGAGATCACAGCTGGAAATGTAGATTTGGGTACCAACCTCATAGAGGTGGGAGTTAAAGCCATGGGAGTGAGTGAGTTCTCCAAGGCAGTGAGTGTAGATGGGAATAGAAGGGGACCCAGAACTGAATCTTGAGGGAACCCCACAGTGAGGGGGTGGGATGCATTCATTCATTCATTCATTCACTCATATTTATTGAGCACTTACTGTTTGGAGAGCACTGAACTAAGCACTTGGAAAGTACAATTCAGCACAGAGGTGGAACCCATGAAGGAGGCTGAGAATGATCAGCTAGAGAGATAAGAGAACCAGGAGAGGACAGAATCAGTGAAGTCAAGGTTGGATAATGTTTCCAACAGAAGGGAGTTAGGGAGTGCCTTCCCCCACATCCAACTCCCACACCCCCTGGCTCCAAACATCTGGCAGTCCAGGAGCTTCTGTGTTTTTTTCCACCATATCCACCAGAGCCTGTCCTGCAAGGACAATTGTCCAAAACCCTGTGGAGTTGTGTGTCTAGAGCAGCTATTCCACTGCACTTGGGATCATTTGGTGCTAATCTGGAGTGGTCTCCAGGACAATCAGGCAGGTGATGTCAGTCTTCTCTGTAGGAATTCAGCCTGGGGGGAGGGAAGAGCCCAGAAGGTCAGGGGACAAACTCTACAGTGATCAGTGGAGCATCCAGTTCTGACCTGTGATTCAGGCTGGCCACCAAATCCCTCCTGGATGTCCACGACAGGATTTCCCACTCCTTTTGTCCTACCACTGTAATAAAATCGGGGTTGAGAAAAAACAACAGCCTGTTGTCAAAAACAACAGCCTTGAACTGATGTACAGGGGTTGATTTCCTCTTCAACCACTCCCGGGTGTTCCTGTCAGGCCGCAGCAGGATCATGTAGCACTTGGGGATGAAGATGCAGCTGAGAAGTCCGGCACCAGTGGCCAAGATGGAGAAGATCTCCTCGGCCACTGTGACCTTCCCCGCGGTGCTCTGGTATGCTGGGAGGAAGGAGGCCCAGACCCTACAGAACACCAGCAAGCCAAACGTGATGAATTTGGTTTTGTTGAAGCTGTTGGGCAGCCTCCTGGACAGGAAAGCCACAGTGAAGCTCACCAACGCCAGAAAGCCCAGGTAGCCCAGAAGGCAGTAGAAGGCAGTAACAGAGCCCTCATTACACTCAACAATAATGAGTCTGGGCTCAGAGTGCACATCCACCACCAGGAAAGGGGGAGCAGTGCCCACCCAGATCATGCAGATGGTCACTTGTACCAGGGAACAGGACAGGACTGTTGAGGTTGAGGCTCTGGGCCCCACCCACCTCCTGATACTGCTCCCCAAGCTCGTGACCCTGAAGGCCAGAACCACAGTGAAGGTTTTGGCCAAGATGGATGAGACAGCCACGGTGAACACGACCCCAAAGGTCATTTGTCGAAAGAGGCAGGAGGCCAGAGTGGGTTGGCCGATGAAGGTGAGAGCACAGAGAAAGCAGAGCATGAGGGAGAGGAGGAGGGTATAGCTGACACTGCAGTAATTAGCTCGGACTATGGGGGTATCTCGGTGCTTAATGAAGATTCCGAAATCCCCAGAGACGTGCAGACCAGGATCAGTCCCAAAGGTTCCTTGTGGGACAGGAAAGTCACTGCTTTGTGGGGGCAGCCATCTCTCTCCATGTTTGAATACTGATCTTTATGACACTTCACACACTGCTCTGCATCTGAAAGGAAAGAATCATTCATTCACTCAGTCAATCCATAGTATTCATTGAGTCCTCATGTGTGTAGAATGGTGTATTAAGTGCTTGAAAGAGTACAATGAAACAGCGTGGGTAGACAAGTTACTTGCCCAGAAGAAGTTCACAGTATATAAGGGAACACAGATTGTAATATGAATAAATTCATAAATAATGGGTAGGCACATAAGTGCTCTGAGAATGAGGGTGGAGTAAGCACTTAACAAATGCCATCATTGTGAGAAGCAGCGTGGCTTAGTGGAAAGAGCCCGGGCTTGGGAGTCAGAGGTCATGGGTTTGAATCCCCGCCACTCTGCAGCTATGTGACTGTGGGCAAGTCACTTAACTTCTCTGTGCCTCAGTTACCTCATCTGTAAAATGGGGATTGACTGTGAGCCTCATGTGGGACAACCTGATTACCCTGTATCTACACCAGCGCTGAGAACAGTGCTTTGCACATAATAAGCACTTAACAAATACCAACATTATTATCAAATATTTAAAGAGGGAGGAAAAGAAGAAGGAACAGAGTCTTGCTGCACCCATTTCCCTCCTCCCAATCAGGGTCACAGCCAAGCTTGGGATTTTGGGGATCCAAAATACATCTGGTCTGAACACTCTCTCCTGCCTCCCCATCCAGTGCTGAGTTTGTGCTTTCCATCCCTTGTCCTTGCTCTGCAGTCACACCAGTCCATGGGCAGGAAGCTGCTGAGGAAAGACTCCTGGATATCTGTGTCTGCCCTCAGGCATGACCATCTCTTGTCTACCCTCTGGGCTGTACCTCTGCCTGTCTTTCTTTCTCCATGCCCTGGGTCTCTCACCATCTGGCTTGTATCCACAGGCTGTGGGGCAGTGAGACCTGGTTGGGGCAACCTGTGGGTCATGCAAATAGCTGGATCTCCTCACACACCTACCTGTCTGGTTGGAAATCTCTCCCTCTGGACACCAGACACAAAAATAGCAGCAGATGACCTCCCCTTGCTGGGCGCGTTTTCTGAATCTGGGTCCACAGCTCCTGCTGCACCGTGAACGTGGAGCTTGAATTTTCATGACAGAGGACAGGACAGTGATGATGGAGCTCCACAGCCCCGAACCCACCTGGGTGATCCTGGGACCCTCTCACCCAGAGGTCTCCCCACAACCTCCCATGCAGGTGTGAACCCCAACAAGGGATGGGCTACAGGTGTCCCCCTTCTCCACCTCACTGCTTTTCCTTCTTCCTACTCAGAGTCTGGGGCTTCAGGGGACCAGGCTGACCAAGCTCCATTTATAATCTGTGGTGGGGGTCTCCCTGAGCCTACCCCAGGGTCAAGAATAATTTCCAGACATCCCTTCTTCCTCCCACCATTGCACACTGCAAGGAGTTTCTTCCCTCAGCCCCATGAACCTTAAATTCTTAACTGTATCCAGAAAGTTGTGTTTGAGAAACCATGCCAGAAAGGTGCAAAATTCTGAATAAATGAATACTAAAATATTTCCCTTTTTCTTTGGCCCATCTTGGGGTTGTCATTCCACTCCTGGAGTTCTCACTAGGGAAATTGCTATGAGATCCCTAATTCACCAAGGTGGGTTGCTGTGATCATCAGTATGTGATCTCGCTGGGACTCAGTGGGGATCATGTTACCCAGGTGACCCTTGGGCCAGGGTGATAGACCCATCAACAACTCCAGCCTTTGGAGATAATAATGTTAGTATTTGTTAAGCGCTTACTATGTGCAGAGCACTGTTCTAAGTACTGGGGTAGATACAGGGTAATCAGGTTGTCCCACGTGAGGCTCACAGTTAATCCCCATTTTACAGATGAGGTAACTGAGGCACAGAGAAGTTAAGTGACTTGCCCACAGTTACACAGCTGACAAGGGACAGAGCTGGGATTCAAACATAGTACCTCTGACTCCCAATCCCAGGCTCTTTCCACTAAGACACGCTGCTTCTCAGGATTCTCTCCACATGAATCCCCTGCTGAAAAAGCCAAACCCTACCTAGCCCGGCCCAAGATATGGTCAAGCACAGCCACTGGTAACTACCACCTCCCCTCCAGGTCACTTGGGCCCAAGCTCCCACGGTGATCTTTCCATGTTAGGCTGTAGGGATTTAAGCCTCAGCTGAGCTTCCTCAACATCAGTGGCACCCACTGGACTGTTACGCTGCATCCCCAGAACCCCATGCCACTGGAGACACAGCATGGTGTAGTGGATAAAGTACGGGCCTGGGAGTCAGAAGGTCATAGGTTCTAATCCCATCTCTGCCAGTTGTCTGTGGTGTGATCTTGGGCAAGTCACTTGACTTCTCTGTGCCTCAGTTCCCTCATTTGTGAAATGGGGTTTGAGACGGTGAGACCCGCATGCGATAGGGACATTGTCCAACCCCATTTACTTGTATCCACCCCAGTGCTTATTACAGTGCCTGACACAAAGTAGGCACTTAAGAAATACCATAAGTATTATTATTATTATTACTATTGAGGGCAGGGAGCAGTCAGGAGAGAGGGCACTAGGCTGGCATCATATGACAGGGGAGGGAGGACCAGTGCCATCTTGAGTTGTAGCTCCTCCCCTTCACCTCGGGATTGGCAGAATTAATAGGACCTCCAGGCACCCACACTTTGGCCTGGTTTGAGTGTTTAATTACCCCTGATGTGTCTATCTACAGTCCCCTCTACCCCTTTTAATCTCAGATCATTCTACCCTTGAGGATGAAGGTCAACATTTCATTGCTACCAAAGTATTCTTTCACAGCACTAGTTACAGTGCTGTGCACACAGTATGTACTCCCTCAATACAATCACTACTAGAAGCCTGGGACTACTGTCCCAGGACATCTGGGAATTCCCATTAGCTGCTTACTTGAGAGGATTCCCCGGGCCACATGATTATTGCATCATTGATGAAAACATCTTGGTCAGAGGGTGCCTGGGGGTCCATCTCCCCAATTTTCACCAACTCACAAGTTCCATTGGGAGAGATCACAAAGTTCAGAATCTCAAATTTTGCAGTAGATCTGTGGTTCTCATCCAGGAACATTGGTTCCCCCACAGGGTTGTCAAACTGGACTTTGTTCAGAAACTCATGGAGCTGAAATGGATAAAAGGAAACTGGAGACTCCTGACTCCCAGGGAGGTGAGATTAGCTGCAGTGGGGTTTACTGTAGTCAGTTTGTTTGTTTGATAGTACTTGTTAAGTGCCTACTATGTGTAAAACACTTTTCCAAGTGCTGGGTTAGGTACTAGTTATTTAGGTCAGACACAGTCCCTGTCTGGCAGTCTTAAGTGGGAGGGAGAACAGGTATTGAATCTCTATTTTACAGTTGAGGAAACTGAGACACAGAGAAGTTAAGTGACTTGTCCCAGGTCACACAGCAACTGGAAGAACAACTGGCAGATCTGGGATTAGAACCTAGGTCTTTGAAACTCTCAAGCCCATGTTCTTTCCACTTGACCATGCTGACAATCAGGTCAGTGATTCAGAGAGGTTGGGTTGGATGGCCCAATTTCCCCTGTGTGATAACCAAGAGTCAGCATGACTTAGTGGAAAGCCCTCAGGTCTAGGAATTGTAGGGCCTGGGTTCCAATACTGGCTCTGCCACTTGCCTGTGTGACCTAGGGCAAGTCACTTAACTTCCTGTACCTCAATTGCCTCTTCTGTAAAATGGGGATTCAATACCTCTTTTCCCTATCACTTGAATTATGGGTCCCATGTGGGACAAGGACTGTTTCTGCCTTCATTATCTTATATCAACACCCGTGTTTAATAAAGTCCTTGGCACCTAGTAAGAATTTAACAAATATCACTATCATCATGACCTCCTAAGAAAACTGAAACTGGTTGGCAAAAAAGGAGACGAGGAGTCTGGGAGCAATCATCCCACAGGGAGGTGATTTCTGCTCTCCCACCTTTGGCCCTGCTGACGGCCCTGCTTCTCTAGATCCCTCCTCCCCCCTCCCACATCAGCCACCCAGCAGGGAAGTCTCTGTTTCTCCCTCTCTTGCTCTCTCTCTCTTTCTCGACATGAAAGGGAGAACAAAGAAGGTAACCCAGGGACAACGGACCTCTCCTTGAGAATCCATACATAGACAAGGAAGAGGAAAGGGAGGGGCATGTCTGTCTAACAGCAAGGGACAGCCCTACCCCAGTGCCAGTGACCCTAATGACCCCTTGTACTCTGCAGTTGGTTTGTGGAGATTGGGAGCAGGGAGCTGTGCACAGGAGGGAGAAGGGCAGGGGTGATGACCGTGATGATAAGGATGGAGACCTGTGAAGCTGTGCTCTTTGATCACCCTCCAAACCCCACCATCTCCAAGGGGACAGCATTGGTTATTCCAATGGATATAAGTTTGAAGAAGGCAGTACTGACTGTAGAATAGTCACCACCTCTGAGTATGTGGGTGGCTGAAAAGTCCAATCTGAGATGCATGGTCCTAGCCAAAATGGCTCTCCCTTGTCAAGTTCTTAAGTTTAACATTTGCAGTTTCTAGAACTGTGTTCTCTTTTCCCTGAAATGGATAAACTACATCCTAAATCAGTACTGGGATCAATAACATTCTTGAAGTACAAATTATTCATTCATTCATTCATTCAATTGTATTTATTGAACGCTTACTGCGTGCAGAGCACTGTACTAAGCACTTGGAAAGTACAATTCAGCAACAAATAGAGGCAATCCCTACCTAACAATGGGTTCGCAGTCTAGAAAGGGGAGACAGACAACAAAACAAAACAAAACAAGGCATCAATAGCATCAATACAAATAAAAAGAATTATAGATATATAGACAGGGAATGTATCTACCAACTCTGTTGTGCTGTAAATACCCAAACAGTTAATGCCACTTGTCAGCTGTGTGACTGTGGGCAAGTCACTTAACTTCTCTGTGCCTCAGTTCCCTCATCTGTAAAATGGGGATTAAGACTGTGAGCCCCACGTGGGATAACCTGATTCCCCTGTGTTTACCCCAGCGCTTAGAACAGTTCTCTGCACATAGTAAGTGCTTAACAAATACCAACATTATTATTATTATTAATGCAGTACACGGTACACAGAAAGTATTCAATAAGTACCATTGTTTGATTGATTGATTTAGACCTTCCTTTTTTGCAAGGATGTATGTGGCTGGCTCAGCTGAAACACCACTGATTAAAATTTAAACAAACCCATTTTTATCACCCCAACCTTGGTTACAGTTTAACCAGATGCCCTAGAGGGACTTCTTGCATTAGGGCAATGTTCCTCCCTAATTTTATTTCAGTGTATGGATTATTAGGTTTCAATCTCTGGACCCAGTCCTGTATTTGTCAGAGGTTAAAAGATGTTTTCTCTGAAGGAATAAGTTTCCACAAGGCCCTCTACTTCTTAACTTCAGAAGGGCCTTCCTCTTTTCATTCATTCATTCATTCATTCATTCACTCATTCAATCATATTTATTGAGCGCTTAGTATGTGCAGAGCACTGTACTAAGCGCTTGTGACCTCTAGTCTGAAAGCTCCTTGTGCACAGGGAATGTTTCCACCAACTCTGTTGTAACGTACTGTCCTAAGTGCTCAGGACTATGCTGTGAACAGGGTAAGCTCTTACCAAACACCTCCTCCCTGTGCCAGTGGGAATATTACCTGCCAAGGACGAGGCACCAAGTAGTCCCCATTTTCCAGAGATTCCAGGTTTGAATTGGATAGGAGCAAGTCATGGAGCCCGTGTACCACGGCATACACAGCGTTGTACACACTGTAACTCAGGGCAGACATTGTCAGAGAAAAAATGTGTACAGGCAGCATCTCCAAGGAAGCATTTTCTGAGCATTTTATTCCACTCTTTTCAGGCATTGATAAGGAACAGTCAAAGACAGATTCCCAGAATTGCTTCAAGATAATGGATTCTGGATATTTTGCTGATTTAACTGTCCGCAAAAAATCTCTGAAATCAGGAACCTCTTTAGCATAGTTCGACAGAGTCAAAGTCCCATGAAAATCATAGCTATTTGTTTCATAGGTCATGCTCAAAGTGAAGTCCCAGTGAAAGGTGGTGATCAAAACCATTTTGGAGAGTCCAAATCTCTCTATCACAAATCTCTGAAAGTTCAGGGACTCTGTATCCCCGTAGGCAGCCATCACTGCAGCTGATGTAGCCATGATACTGGAGTAGATTTCCCGGGCTGTATAAAAGTTGAACTTTCCACTAGGGATTTTCTTGGTAAAAGCTGAACAGACACTGTTCCTGACCATCTCCCTGGTCAGATCCAAGAGGAATCTCTCTCCTTTCATATCATCTGATACCACCAACCCCACCCAGGTCCAGCTGAAATGCACCATTAACCAGACCATCCCCCGGGGCAGAGAGGAGAACCTGGGGGCCACCTGATAGAGAGATGGAAACTGTACCGGACTCTTGGAGCCATTACCACCTGGGCTCGGGATCTCTGCTCCCCTGGGGGCTAGCTCTTTAGCAGCCTTTTTGGCCACCGACCGCCGACTCATCCACGCCAGGACCGCCTCTCTCTCCCGGGAAGCTGAGCCTTGTCACCTCCCGGACCCTTGGAGCCATTACCAGGTGGGCTCGGGATCTCTGCTCCCCTGGGGGTGAGTTTTGGACCGCCGGTCCCCCTGTTCCCAACTGAATCGGCCACCACATGGACTCGGGAGCTCTCCTCCCTTGCAGCGGTTCCTTGGACTGCCCGGCCCCCATTTCCCGGCTAGCTCTTTAGCAGCTTTTTGGCCGCCGACCGCCGACTCATCCACGCCGGGACCGCCTCTCTCTCCCGGGAAGCTGAGCCTTGTCACCGCCCGGACCCTTGGAGCCATTACCAGGTGGGCTCGGGATCTCTGCTCCCCTGGGGCGCAGCCTTGGCCCGCTCGGCCCCGATTGCCGACAAGCGCCCCCTTCGCCTGCCGCTCGCCGATTTATCTGCGCCTCCACCGCCTCCCCCGAGGAGCTGCGCCTTGGACGGCCAGACCCGCGCCCGCCTCATCCTTTCGCAACCTGGACCTTCGCACCCCCGCTCAAGGACTCCGACATTAAGGATCTTCTCCGCCTCTCCTCCCCGCCCCCACAGACCCCCAGCCACGAGTTCCCATTGTGCCCCCCTGCTCGGCCCTGGGGACATTGTGCTCCTCTGCTCGGGCCCGGGTACATTGTGCTCCCCTGCTCAGCCCTGGGGACACTGTGTCCCCTGGGGACATTGTGTCCCCCTGCTCGGACCCGGGGACATTGTGCCCCCCAACCGCCCGCCCCAACTCCGCCCGAAGCGGCCATTTTGGGAAGCCCTCACTCCCTTTTCCCCCGTGAAGTGATTGATCTCCCCCGCCCCCGCCCCCGGCGACGATGTCCTTGTTCTCACCGTGTTACCTTACCTTAGCTGGTGCCTACGCCCGCAACTCACCCACGGACAACCGCAGGGCCCCTGCCACCGCCTCAGAGACATTTGGATGAGCTCCGGGACTCCTCCTGCCGCTAGCCGCTTGACTTTGAGTTTGATCGGGTCGACCTCCGACCCTGGTCATCGCCCGCTTATTAACACTATTGTATTGTATCATACCGTATCGTGTTGCTATATTACCGTTTTTGCTTGTTGTTTATTTTATTGTTGTCAGTGCTGCCACCCACCTCTCTGCCCTCACCAGCCGCTTGACTTTGAGTTTGAGCAGGTCGACCCTTAATCAAGGCAACCACCTACCCTGGTCATCGCCCGCTTATTAACACTATTGTTTTGTATCATACCTTATCATGTTTCTATATTACCGATTTCGCTTGTTATTGTTTATTGTTGTCAGTGCTGCCACCCACCTCTCTGGACTCACCCTATCCCTCCACCCACCCCCCCACCCCTTCCTATCCTCCCCTTTCCCTCTCTCGCTCAGCTTTTTCCCACTCTCTCATCTGCCTCCTCCCCCTCTCCCCTCCCCTGCCCTAGAACCCCGCTTTACCAGCGCTACCCCTCTTCCCCCTCCCCCTACGATCCCCCCCCACCAAACCCCCTCCTCACCCCCTCCTTCCTTCCCTCTTCCCCACCCACGCCCCATCCCAGTCCTCCTGTCCCCCGCCACCCCTCCACCCCCTCTCCCCGTCCAGGGCCCCACCACCTCCTTCCCATCCAAACCCTCCCCTCCCCCCGCTCTCCCCCTCTCACCCCTTACACCCACAGCTACTTTCAAGTGTGGCCTCTGGAACCCCCGCTCCATTACAGGTAAGCTACCTTTCGTCCACGACCTTTTCCTTTCCCGCTCTCTCCTCCTTCTCGCCCTTTCGGAAACGTGGTTCACTCCCAAAGACACGGTCTTCGCCACTGCTCTTTCTAGCGGAGGCTTCTCTTTCTCCCACTCCCCGACACTCACCGGAAGGGGAGGAGGCGTCGGCTTCCTCCTCTCACCCCGTTGCTGCTTCCGCACTATCCCTCCTCCCCCTGCCCTCTCCTTCCCCTCCTTCGAAGCCCATATCATTCGCCTCTACCACCCCCTCCAGAAACTTGTTGCTGTCATCTACCGCCCTCCTGGTCCCACCTCCGAATTGTTCAACCACCTAGACTCCTTCCTCACCTTCCTTCTCTCCTTCTCTCTGCCCACTCTGATCCTCGGAGACTTCAACATCCACATGGATGTACCCGATGACTCTGCCGCCCGCCTGCTATCCCTCCTCGACTCTGCTGACCTACTGCTCCACCATACCACGCCCACTCACCGACTCGGTCACACCCTCGATCTCGTCATCTCCTACCGCTGCACCATCTCCTCCCTCACCAACTCTGCAATCTCCCACCTTGCCGCCTGTCCTCACTTCCCACTCGTCGATGATTGGGTCTCCGCTCTCAACTCCACCCTCTCTATTCATCTCAACTCTCTCGCGCCCCTTTCCCTCCGCCGCTCTCGCTCCACTAACCCACAGCCCTGGATCACCTTCTCTGTTCGCCTCCTACGCTCCTTTGCTCGAGCTGCCGAGCGCTGCTGGCGAAAGTCCAAGCACCAAGCCGACCTCGTACATTTCAAATTTATCCTTTCCTGCCTTAACTCTGCCCTCTCCTCCACCAGGCAAAACTTCTTCTCCTCCCTCATCGACACCCATTCCCGTTACCCCCGCCGATTGTTCCGGACCTTTAACTCTCTCCTTAGGCCCCCTGTTCCTCCCCCTCCCCCATCTCTCACCCCTAATGATCTGGCCACCTATTTCCTCACGAAAATCAACACGATCAGGTCTGAGCTCCCCAAAGTCACCCCTCCGCCTCTCCCCTCCCTCCCAACAACCCCCTCCCCTACTTTCCCATCCTTCCCTGCAGTATCCTCAGAGGAGATCTCCTCCCTCCTCGCAAGTGCCACCCCCTCCACCTGCGCCTCGGACCCCATTCCCACTCACCTTATGAAAACCATCGCCCTTGCCCTCCTCCCTTCCGTAACTTCTATTTTTAACCACTCAATCTCCAAGGGCTCCTTCCCCTCTGCCTTCAAACATGCCCACGTCTCCCCCATCCTACAAAAAACCGCTCTCGACCCCACTTCCCCTTCCAGTTATCGCCCTATCTCCTTACTACCCTTCCTTTCCAAAATCCTAGAACGAGTCGTCCACACTCGCTGCTTAGAATTCCTTGACTCCCATTTTCTCCTGGACCCCCTCCAATCTGGCTTCCGTCCCCTCCACTCTACCAAGATTGCTCTCTCAAACGTCACCCATGACCTCCTTCTTGCCAAATCCAATGGCTCCTACTCCATTCTGATCCTCCTTGACCTCTCAGCTGCCTTTGACACTGTCGACCATCCCCTCCTCCTCCGCACCTTATCTCACCTTGGCTTTACGGACTCCGTCCTCTCCCGGTTCTCCTCTTATCTCTCTGGCCGGTCATTCTCGGTCTCCTTCGCAGGTGCCTCCTCCCCCTCCCATCCTTCAACTGTTGGAGTTCCTCAAGGGTCAGTTCTTGGCCCTCTTCTGTTCTCCGTTTACACTCACTCCCTTGGTGAACTCATTCGCTCTCACGGCTTTGACTACCATCTCTACGCAGATGACACGCAGATCTACATCTCTGCCCCTGTCCTCTCCCCATCCCTTCAGGCTCGCATCTCCTCCTGCCTCCAGGATGCCTCCACCTGGATGTCTGCCCGCCACGTAAAACTCAACATGAACAAGACTGAGCTCCTCATCTTCCCTCCCAAGCCCGGTCCCCTTCCAGACTTCCCTATCACCGTGGATGGTACGACCATCCTTCCCGTCTCTCAGGCCCACAACCTCGGTGTCATCTTTGACTCGTCTCTCTCGTTCACCCCACACATCCGATCCATTGCCAAGACCTGCCGGTCTCACCTTTATAATAACGCCAAGATCCGCCCTTTCCTCTCCACCCAAACGGCTACCTTACTGCTACGGGCTCTTGTTATATCCCGGCTTGACCACTGTGTCAGCCTTCTCTCTGATCTCCCTTCCTCCTCTCTCGCTCCGCTACAGTCTATTCTTCACTCCGCTGCCCGGCTCATCTTCCTGCAGAAACAATCTGGGCATGGCACTCCCCTTCTTAACCACCTCCAGTGCTTGCCTATCAACCTCCACTCAAAACAAAAGTTCCTCACTCTAGGCTTCAAGGCTCTCCATCACCTTGCCCCTTCCTACCTCTCCTCCCTTCTCTCTTTCTACCGCCCACCCAGCACGCTCCACTCCTCTGCCACCCACCTCCTCACCGTCCCTCGGTCTCGCCTATCCTGCCGTCGACCCCTGGGCCACGTCCTCTCACGGTCCTGGAATGCCCTCCCTCCTCACCTCCGACAATCTAATTCTCTTCTCCTCTTCAAATCCCTACTTAAAGCTCACCTCCTCCAAGAGGCCTTCCCAGACTGAGCTCTCCCCTTTTTCCCTCTGCTCCCTATATTCCCCCTTCACCTCTCCGCAGCTAAACCCTCTTCTCCCCCCTTTCCCTCTCCTCCTCCCCCCCCCATCCCACCCCCTCGCCACTGTACTCGTCCGCTCAACTGTATATATCTTCATCACCCTATTTATTTTGTTTATTTTGTTTAATGGGATGTACATCACCCTGATTCTATTTAGTCGCCATTGTTTTTATGAGATGTTCTTCCCCTTTACTCTATTTATTGCCATTGTTCTTGTCTGCCTGTCTTCCACGATTAGACTGTGATCCCGTCAAAGGGCAGGGACTGTCTTTATCTGTTGCCGACTTGTACATTCCAAGTGCTTAGTACAGTGCTCTGCACATAGTAAGCGCTCAATAAATACTATTGAATGAATGAATGAATGAATAAACGAGAAACTTACAGTGCCTGTGTAGCAGCACCCTGTAGTAAAAGGACTACATCATATGGAGCGCACAGAATAGCCTCGTAGCCCAGAAGGATGTCCTGTGCCTTTTCTAAAAGCAGGACTGCTGCAGCAATACAGCCAATGCAGAGAATCTGTCCCAACATTACTGGGTCGAGGTGGTCGAATAATATGCAACTGGGCGGCAGTGCGGACCCAATGTTTGGCAGAGGACGCCGGAGGCAACCCCCATCTTCTCATGCACATAGAGTAAGAAGCATTTCTTATAGTCTGGCAGGCCTAGGGCAGGGACTAAACTCAAGCTGACTTTAAGGTTGTGAAAGACAGACTCCGCCTCTGAGGACCAATCAAAGGGAGTCAGGGGACTCCTTCTTCAGGAGCTGAAAGAGCAAACGGGTTATCAGTCCAAATTCAAGGATCCAAGCCCAGCAAAATCCTGCCACTCCAAGGAAACCCCGAAGCTCACGCTTGGTGGTAAATCGGGGCAAGGCCTGGATGAGGTTGGCATGACTAGGGGCAATCGCTCTCTCCCCTGCCTGGAGAATGAAGCCCAAGTATTTTACCTGCCTTTGACACCACTGCAACCTCTTAGGACTAACCTTGAGGCCAATAGCAAACAACTGCTGCAGAAGCATGAGCAAGCCCTGCCTGCACAATTCCTCAGATTCACCAGTAATCAAAATATCATCTACAAATTGACACATACCCACTCCACTGGAAAACCGGAGCGGTACTATCTGGAAAAGATAGTAGGGATGCACGAACCCCTGGGGCAATCGTGTCCAGGTCAGCTGAAAGTTATCCCTGGTAAAGGCAAAAAGGCTCAGACAGATGAGAATCCCTTACCTAAAAATCCGATGGAACCATCAAGGATGAGTTGCTGGAGGACAATTAGGAGTTGAATAAAGTGCTTAAAGAAAAGGAGCAGGGCCATGCTAGAAATTTTTATTACACCCATTTCCAGTCTTACTGAAGGGTGGGCAATAAGGGAGTGTGAATGTACTGAAGAGCCCTATGAATTTACCACAACAAATGCATCTTTAAAAGCAGCGTGGCTCGTGGCTGTTTGTCACTCGTACCCCGCCAGGGTGAACGGGCAGCAGCCGCTTTCCGCCTTTTCCTGCTCTCTCGGCTCGCTCTCTTGAGTCTGTTCATTTCTACATCAAGGTCACGAAATCCTCTCATGCGACTGCGAGATCAGAGTCGTTTCTCTGATAAAAATCCATAACAGTTTTGACAACCACGAAGGGACCTTGTGTTCAGGATTGGACAGACCAGGTCGAGAATCTCCAGGAAGTAGGTGCCCAAGCGCGCTCAAAGGAAAACTGTAAGTAAACCCACTTCCAGGTTCCGGACACCGCTTCCTTGAGATCTTTCAAGCCTAATTTGGAACGCCCACGAGTTGAGCGGGTAAGCGGCTAGGATTCTCTCTGTGTCTCACAGACAGGGGACTCTCTGCGCGGTTCCCTCAGGGAGGGGACTTCTCCGGGTTTGGAGAAGGAGATCACTCTAGGAGACTTCCTAGGGGGCTCTGGGAGATGTCCCAAAGGGTCTTTCCTGGTTGAAGGAAAGGGGCTTCCTGGTATAGGGAAGGATGGGGTCTCGTCTGTCTAGGGACGGCTCCAGTATTTCAAAAGTTCTCCAATCCTGGGATCAGGGTCACCTTCCATTAAAAGAAGGAATGACGAAAGAACAATTGAGCTGGTGCCATGACTCTTGGAAAAAAATAACCGATCAGCAGAGTCTCAATTTTTGGCCAGAAGTGGGTACTTTTGATCCTACGGCCCTGCCCATTTAGGTGAAATTCTGGTCTATTTAAGATCTGATAAGATGTGTTATTGGTATTGTTGGGCAAAGTTTTCATAGGGATTGCTAGCCCCCTGAAAACGCAAGATAAAAACCTCCTTACTAAAATTAATTCGAACGCACCAGAGAAGGCAGATGCTGAGCGTCCCTGATAGACTTAAGATAAAATCCCCGGACTGCCCAGACCACGGACCTTCTGTATATCCACCTCTGCCGGTCTGTCCTCCCCAGCTAGCACCAGTTTATGATGCCCTTTCCACCCTTCCGGCCTTGGGACATTGTGCTCCCCTGCCGCTCTCCTCCCCCGTTGGACATTACCTCCCCAACTGCCCTCCCACCACTCCCACCCAAAGCGGTTATCCTTTGGGAAGTCCTCACTCCCTCCTCCCCTGTGAGGTGATATAATTCCCCCACCCTCCTTTCTTCTCCCCCATTCCCGGGCAACAATGCCCTTGTTCTCACTGTTTTACCTTGTCTTGCCGCCACCTGCACCCTCAACACACATGGGACTTCCTCAGGGCTCCTTCCGCCGCCTCAGAAACATTTGGCCCATGAGCCCCAGGACTCTCCTTGCCGCTAGCCTATTGACTTTGATTTTGATCATATCGACCCTTAGTCAAGTTAACACCCAACCCTGGTAATCACCTGCTTATTAATAATATTTTATTGTATCATGTTACTATATTACTGCTTTCTCCTGTTATTGTTAATTGCTCTCAGTGCTGCCACCTACCCCTCTGGCCTCACCATGTCCTTCCACTCCCCTCCTCCCATCTGCCCCTCCCAATCCTCTCCTTCCCCTTCCTCTCTCTCGCCCAGCTCTTTCCCGCTCTCTCCTCTGCCTCCTCCCCTCCTCCTCTCCCCCGCCCTAGAACCTCACTTTACCAGTGCCACCCCCTTCCGCCTCCCCCTACGCTCCTCCCCCACCAAACCCCCTCCTCCCACCCTCCCCCCTTCCCTCTTCCCCACCCATGCCCCATCCCAATCCTCCTGTCGCACCACCACCCCTCAACCCCGGCTCACTATCCAGGGCCCCACCATCTTGTTCTTATCCAAACCCTTCCCTCCCCCCTTCCCCCTGCACCCACAGCTACTTTCAAGTGTGGCCTCTTGAATCCCTGTTCCATTACAGGTAAACTACCTTTCATCCTTGACCTTTTCCTTTCCCGCTCTCTCCTCCTCCTCGCCATTACGGAGACCTGGCTCACTCCTGAAGATACGGTTTCTTCTGCTGCTCTCTCCAGCAGAGGCCTCTCCTTCTCCCACTCCCCTAGACTCACCGGAAAGGGAGGTGGCGTCGGCTTCCTTCTCTCACCCCGATGCCGCCTCCGCACTATCCCTCCTCCCCCTTCCCTCTCCTTCCCCTCTTTTGAAGCCCATATCATCCGCCTCTACTGCCCCCTCCGGATTCTTGTAGCCGTCATCTACCGCTCTCCTAGTCCCACCTCCGACTTCTTCTACCACCTTGACCCCTTTCTCACCTTCCTTCTCTCCTTCTCTATGCCCACTCTGATCCTCAGAGACTTCAACATCCACAGGGATGTACCCGGTGACTCCTCTGCTGCCTGCCTGCTATCGCTCCTCGACTCTGCCAACCTCCTGCTCCACTACACCTCGCCCACTCGCCAACGTAGTCACACCCTCGATCTCTTCATCTCCTACAGCTGCACTACCTCCTCCCTCACCAACTCTGAAATCCCTCTCTCAGACCATAACCTTTTCACCTGCTTCCTCTCTCACACTCTCTCCCCCTGCAAATCTGTACTACTCCCCCACAGAGACCTCCGCTCTCTTGATCCCATCCATCTCTCCAAAAGCATCTCTCCCCACCTTGCCGCCCTGTCCTCTCTTCCCACTCTCGATGATCAGGTTACCGTTCTCAACTCCACCCTCTCTACTCATCTCAACTCACTCACCCCCTTTCCCTCCATAGCTCTCGCTCCACTAACCCACAGCCCTGGGTCTCTGCCTCTGTCTGCCTCCTTCGTTCTTATGCTCGAGCTGCTGAGCGCTGCTGGCGAAGGTCCAAGGACCAAGCCAAGCTTATGCATTTCAAAATTTTCCTTTCCTGCCTTAATTGAGAAGCAGCGTGGCTCACTGGAAAGAGCACGGGCTTTGGAGTCAGAGGTCATGGGTTCAAACCCCAGCTCTGCCACTTGCCAGCTGTGTGACTTTGGGCAAGTCACTTAACTTCTCGGTGCCTCAGTTCCCTCATCTGTAAAATGGGGATTAAGACTGTGAGCCCCACGTGGGACAACCTGATTCCCCTGTGTCTACCCCAGCGCTTAGAACAGTGCTCGGCACATAGTAAGCGCTTAACAAATACCAACATATATTAATTCTGCCCCCTCCTCTGCCAGGCAAAACTACTTTTCTTCCCTCATTGACGCCCATGCCTGTCACCCCCACCAATTGTTCCGGACCTTTAATTCTCTCCTCAGGCCACCTGTTCCTCCCCCTCCCCCATTCTTCACCCCCAGTGATCTGGCCACCTACTTCATCACGAAAACTAACACAATCAGGTCTGAGCTCCCCAAAGTCACCCATACCCCTTGTACCTCCCCCCCCCCCCCCCGCCCAACCCTCTCCCCTACTTTCCCATCCTTCACTGCAGTATCCTCAGAGGAGATCTCCTCCCTCCTCGCAAGTGCCACTCCCTCCACCTGTGCTTCGGACCTCATTCCCGCTCACCTTATAAAAACCATCGCCCCTTCCCTCCTCCTCTCCTTAACTTCTATCTTTAACTGCTCACTCTTCAATGGCTTCTTCCCCTCTGTCTTCAAACATGCCCATGTCTCCCCCATCCTAAAAAACCCTCTATCGACCCTACTTCCCCTTCCAGTTATTGCCCTATCTCACCCGTACCCTCCCTTTCCAAGCTCCTAGAACAAGTCGTCTACACTCGCTGTCTGTAATTCCTTAACTACAATTCTCTCCTGGACCCCTCCAATCTGTCTTCCATCTCCTCCACTCTACCGAGACTGCTCTCTCAAAGGTCACCCATGACCTCCTTCTTGCCAAATTCAATGGTTCCTACTCTATCCTAATCCTCCTTGACCTCTCAGCTGCCTTTGACACTGTCGACCATCCCCTTCTCCTCCCCATCTTATCTCACCTTGGTTTCATGGACTCCATCCTCTCCTGGTTCTCCTCTTATCTTTCTGGTCATTCATTCTCTGTCTCCTTCTCAGGCTCCTCCTCCCCCTCCCATCATCTAAGTGTAGGGGTTCCTCAAGGGTGAGTTCTTGGCCCTCTTCTGTTCTCCATCTACACTCACTCCCTTGGTGAACTCAATCGTTCCCACGACTTCAACTATCATGTCTATGCAGATGACACACAAATCTACATCTCCTCCCCTGTTCTATCCCCCTCCATTCAGGCTCATATCTCCTCCTGCCTCCAGGACGTCTCCACCTGGACATCTGTCCACCACCTAAAACTCAACATGTCCAAAACTGAGCTCCTTAGTTTCCCTCCCAAGCCCTGTCGTCTTCCTGAATTCCCTATCACTGTGGATGGTACAACCATCCTTTCCATCTCTCAAGCCCGCAACCTTGGCGTCATCCTTGACTCAGCTCTCTCATTCACTCCATACATCCAATCCATCACCAAGGCCTGCCGGTCTCACCTTTATAATATCGCCAAGATCCACCCTTTCCTCTCCACCCAAACGGCTATCTTGCTGGTACAGGCTCTCATAATATCCCGGTTGGATTATTGTGTCAGCCTTCTCTCTGATCTCCCTTCCTCCTGTCTCTCCCCACTACAGTCTATTCTTCATTCCATTTCCCGGATCATCGTCCTGCAGTAACACTCTGGGCATGTCACTCCTCTGCTTCTTAAAAACCTCCAGTTTTTGCCAATCAACCTCCGCAAGAAACAAAAACTTCTCACTCTAGGCTTCAAGGCTCTCCATCACCTTGCCCCCTCCTACCTCTCCTCCCTTCTCTCTTTCTACTGTCCACCCTGCACGCTCCGCTTCTCTGCCGCCCACCTCCTTACAATCCCCCGTTCTATCCCACCGTTGATCCCTGGCCTTCCGCTATCCTTGGAATGCCCTCCCTCCTCATCTCTGCCAAACTAACTCCCTCTCCTTTTATTTTATGGTATTTGTTAAGGACCTTCTATGTGTCAGACACTGTTCTAAGCACTGGGGAAGATACAACCACGTTGGGCATAGTCCGCGACACAACTGGGGCTCACAGAATTATTTCCTATGTTACAGATGAGGTCACTGAAGCTCAGATAAGTGACTTGCCCAATGTCACACAGCAGAACAGTAGTAGGACTGGGATTAGAACCCATGACCTTCTCATTCCTATGCCTGTGTTGTATCTACTATGCAAAGCTACTTCTCCAATCCATTGTTAAACACCATTCTCCCTGCATAGGGAGATATTAGTTAATACTTCTTTGTGTCTTTCATTCACTTGTAGCTACTGATCTCACTCGTTCATCTGCTGTACATTTGGCATCACGAGTTAACTATTCTCAGGTAGAATAGTGTAAATCTCCAAGGGGGATTTACTGTAAACCTCTTTAGAGAAGCAGTGTGGCCTAATTGATAGAGCATGGGTCTGGAAGTCAGAAGGACCTGGATTCTAATCCCAGCTCCACCACCTATCTGCTGGGTGACCTTGGGCAAGTCACTTCACTTCTCTGTGCCTCAGTTACCTCATCTGTAAAATGAATGGGGATTAAGGCTGTTAGTCCCACATAATAATAATGTTGGTATTTGTTAAGCGCTTACTATGTCCCGAGCACTGTTCTAAGTGCTGGGTTAGACACAGGGTCATCAGGTTGTCCCACGTGGGGCTCACAGTCTTAATCCCCATTTTACAGATGAGGTAACTGAGGCACAGAGAAGTAAAGTGACTTGCTCACAGTCACACAGCTGACAAGTGGCAGAGCCAGGATTTGAACCCATGACCTCTGACTCCAAGCCCATGCTCTTTCCACTGAGCCTCGCTGACAGAAACTGTGTCAAACCAGATTCGCTTGTATGTACCAGAGTGCTTACTGCAGTAAGCACTGGGAAGCACTTTACCTCATCTGTAAAATGGGGATTAACTGTGAGCCTCATGTAGGACAACCTGATTACCCTGTATCTACCCCAACGCTTAGAACAGTGCTCTGCACATAGTAAGCGCTTAACAAATATCAACGTTATTTTATTATTATTACAGTGTCTGATACATACTGAGTGCTTAATGAATACCATATAATGAAGAAAAAGGGGGAGGGAGGCAGACTGTGTCTTGCATTTCTGTTATACATCCCCCAAAGGCCTACTTCAGTGATTCTCCACACAAAAGGCCCTCAGTAAATGCTGTCCAAGATGAAGAAGATGATGATGGTAAAGAGCTACCTACAAGGCTGGGGTGAATCTCCCCATTTTAGCAACAAGTAATCCCCATATATAAAAGGTTTTTTGCTTGGTGGATAGTTCATAGAAGCAATATGTGTGATTGTGCAGGAGATGTGCCAAGAAAATAGCCATCTAGAGAGTAAGTCCCTTGAGTTGTCCCATTGAAAAATTCACACTTGACCACTTTGGGCCAATACGGTTTTAATTCTATAAAATTAAAGTCCTAGAAAAGTGTTAAGCAAAACCTTCTGTAAATTAGTTTTGGTCACTCTAATACAAAACTCTAACATGTACAGTGGGTGAAGTGTTTGCTGAAGATTTTACCAACTACTCTGGATTTAAGGATTAAATCTTTCAGTTGGCTTTTTCAAAACACAATGGGCTAAATATTTTGACAGTCTGTCATATTTGCTCTCTTGATGTGGCTTGAATGGTGGCTCCTAAACTCCCATAAATCCTTTCATTTGGGGAGGAAGAATAGGCCTCTTTGTATTTGTGACGATCTTTGAAAGTTCTTTACAGACATTACAAAATTACCCAAGGCAGAATAACAAGGCAAATTTGTTAGAAGTTTTTCTGATATTTTTTAGGTGCTTACTATATGCCAGGCTCTGTATTAAGTGCTTGAGTAGTTACAAGCTAATCAAGTTAGACACAATCTCTGTTCCATAAAAGGCTCACAATCTTAATACATTTTACAGATGAGGCCTAGGTTAGAAGTTAGGTGACTTGCCCAGGGTCACACAGCAGACATATGGCCGAGCTGAGATTAGAACCCTGATCCTTCTGACTCTATTGTTTTTCTGCTGAGAGAGCAAAACATCTCCTCACTAGTAAACTACTGGAATGATCATTATTTGACTTGCACAGTAAGGAAGAATGTTGATATAATGAGCAAATGTGTTTCTCCAAAATAATTCATCATTTAATATTTAAAAAAGATCAAGCTATTGGTATTGAGCATTCCATAAACAATCCATTTCTACAATTTAATAGTCATAATAGTGTTTATTAAGCACTTACTAAGTGTGAAGCACTGTGCTCAGGGCTGGGAAAGTAGTTCATGGAGGAGAGAGAGACAAGCTCCTTGGATCATAAAGAGCTCACAATCTACGAAGGAGCAATGAGGTTGGCAACAGCCATCTCTTCCCTGACTAAGGCTTCATTTCCCCGACTCCCTCTCCCTTCTTCAGTACCTGCACACTTGGATCTTTAACCTTTAAGCACCTGATATTTATGCTTTACCGCCACCATTTGTGTACATATCCATAAATTATTTTGGTATCTGTCTCCTCTTCTAGACTCTAAGCTCCTTGTGACCAAGGAATGAGTCAACCAACTCTGTTGTACTGTATTCTCAGCATTGCTCAGCAAACAGTAGTTGGCACTCAGTAAATACCACTGATCAATGATTGAAAAAATATAAAGGATAAAGATGACACTAAACATAAAAGGAACAGTGGGATTTCAGGCCCTTCATGACTCAGTCCAGGAATTACAGAAGTCAAAACAGTGGCCATGATAATGATGGCCCTCAGCATGGCCTAGTGGATAGTGCATGGTCCTGACATCAGAAGGACTTGGGTTCTAATCCATTTGTTGGCTGTGTGACCTTGGGCAAGTCACTTAACTTCTCTGAGCCTCAATTACCTCACCATTAAAACGGAGATTAAGACTGTGAGCACCAAGCTGATTAGCTTGTATCTACTCCAGTGGTTAGTTCAGTGCCTGGAATGTCACTGTTTATTGTTGTATTGCACTTTCCAAAGTGCTTAGTACAGTGCTCTGCACACAATAAGCACTCAATAAATATGATTGATTGATTGACTGAGTCCTTCCTGGATTGTATCAGGGGTTACTGGGAGTCCCACAAAAAAGCAATGGAAAGATCATGCTGCTCCCACTGTTTTAGGTCTTCTTGGAATGGAACAGGTGCTGATGAATTTACCAAGGAATCAGTCACCATGGATGAATTCCTAAAAGATAGAGAGTGTGGTGAAGTTAATTAACTCTCAGGCTTGACCTGACTCAGAATGTTGATGTTGCTGCTGCTGCTGAAGTCTCCAGGTGGGAACAAAATTTAACCTCAGTCCTGCAGGAAGGGATGGCTTTGGGCTGGTAGTTTTTGTAATTCTGCTAACACTCTTTTGTCCTGCCAGTCAGGTTCTCACTGGGGCAAAGAGTGCAAAGAGCAAGTAGCCAGGAGGGCATTTAGCAATTTCAAAGTGCAAGCAAAAGTTGTGTTTTTTTTAATATGACCCATTTATGACACCAGTGACTTAGCATAGTGTCAATAAACTATTCCAGGATAATGAGTCAGAGGACCTGGGTTCTAATCCTGATACTAATCCTGGCTCTGACACTTATCTGGTGTGTGAATTTGGGCAAGTCATTTTACTTCTCTGGTTCTCAATTACCTCATCTGTAAGGTGAGAATTAAGACTGAGCCTCATGTGGAACAGGGGCTGTGTCCATCTTGATTATGTTGTATCTACCCCAGTGCTTAGTACAGTGCCTGACACTGGATTACAGACAAGAAGGACCATGGTCACACATTAGACATGTGGCAGAGCTGGGATTAGTATCTCAGGATCCTTCTGACTCCCAGGTCCATGCTCTATCCACTAGCCAACACTGCTTTGCTGCCAATTGTCACTCAATAGTTGTTCACCTTCGCACCTTTGGAAATTTGCAAAGTATCTGATTTCTGTAGCAGTGGACTTAGTTTTTTTTATAAAATGATTTCCATCCTCTCAAGCATTGTATGGTAAAACCAGAGTGCAGGCAGACAACCAGCATTTTCAGTCAATCAGCCAGTTGTATTTATTAAGTGCTTACTGTCGTGCTGGCCCTGAGGCACCTCGGCGAAGCTGTGGTCTATTTCCAGGAGGAATTCCTAGATGGAGGTGAAGAGTAGTCACGACCCCAGATGGTTGGAAGAAGAGATGGTTGCAATCCACACACGACCCCAACTTTGGCAAGTTTAAACTGTCAGCAGGAAAGTTTTATGGTTATGCTATGAGAGATAGAGGTCTTCAAACCACTGAGAATTCAAAATTTTATGGCATCTCATCAAAATTTAAACCATTTGGTAATAGAGGAAAGTCTTTGATTATTCAATATACAGTAAAACATGAACAGAAGATCGACTGTGATGGGGGCTATGTTAAGATATTTCCCTCAGATGTGGATCCAGAGACCTTGAGTGAAAACTCATATCATTACATTATGTTTGGTCTGCAAAGAATGTGACTTTTTTTTGGATATGATTTGCCAAAAGACCAGTACTGTTGAGTTACCTGGAAAATCAATGATCCAGAATTCTCTCTGCAAAAATGATTTGAAGCTAGAAAATACTGATGATCGAAGTTATAATGAAGATTGGCCCCAATCAGAGATGAAAAACGCAAAACACGTGACAGACTTTAATAATGTTATATACGAGAACATTGGTGTCATTGGATTGGAACTTTGGCAGGTCATTTATTTATGTACTTTTCAGGAAGGAAATATGAAGCTTGATATCCCCCCTCAGAAGAGATACCGTACTAATAGTTGAATACCAGACTGCATATATTTGGGTTTAAAAGGTCTCCTCGGCACTGCTATCTTCTGGTGATGGATCTTGAATTGACCTGTAGGCAGGTTAGGTGGCATCGTGATAAAATGGCATTCTGCCAAGCTACTCTGCTAGCGTGAGTCCTCATCAGGCTGGGACTCAGCCAGCTGCAGGAGAGCCACATAAGCACCCCTGAACCCTGTGGCAGTTTGGGAATACCCCAAGAACATATACATATATCCTACAGAAACGCTCTGGGCATGTCATTCCCTCCCTCAAAAACCTCCAGTGGTTGCCTATCGACCTTCACACGAAACCTAACCTCCTCACTCTTGGCTTCAAAGCTCTCCATTACCTTGCCCCCTCCTACCTCACCTCCCTTCTCTCTTTCTACTGCCCACCCGACACACTCCGCTCCTCTGCCACCACTCACCTCTTCACCATCCCCCGTTCACGCCTATCCCACCATCGACCCCTGGCCCATGTCCTCCTGCCATCCTGGAATGCCCTCCCTCCTCACCTTAACTAAACTCACTCTCTTCTCCCTCTTCAAAGCCCTGCTGAGAGCTCACCTCCTCCAGGAGACCTTCCCAAACTGAGCCCCCTTTCCCTCTACTCTCCCTCCCTTCCCCCCTACCCTCTGCTCTTCCCCTTTCCTCTCCCCTCAGCACGGTGCTCATTTGTATATTATTGTATATATTTGTATATTATTTATTACCCTATTTTGTTAATACGGTGTATATCTCCTTGATTCTATTTATCTTGATGATGTTGTCTTGTTTTTGTTTTGTTCTGTTTCGCTTGGCTGTCTCTCTCCCCCGTTCAAACTGTGAGCCCGTCTTTGGGCAGGGATTGTCTCTGTCTGTTGCTGAATTGTACATTTCAAGCACTTAGTACAGTGCTCTGCACACAGTAAGCACTCAATAAATACTATTGAATGAATACTGTGTCTAGAACACTTTACTAAGCACTTAGGAGAGTACAATATAACAATAAATTGATACGTTCTCTGCCCACAAGGATCTTGACAAACTCAGGGCAACTGAACTATCACCATTCTCTGGTCATGGATAGTTAGCCAGTCAGGCACTGAAGGATGTTGAAGCAAACCAATTACAATCCATAATGCTATTTTGAGGGGGCACTGACTTGCCTGGTCGTGAATCACTTTTCATTTTTACTCTCCCTCCCGTAGTCCAACTGGTAGAGTACTGGAAACTCTCCAGGTACAACCCTGAGAGGAGAATACGTAGACATACATAATCCCTGCCCTCAAGGAGTTTACAAGACTAGAAGAGGAGACAAACATTAAAATAAATTGCAGATGAATATGTGTATAAGTGCTGTGGGGATGGGGTGAAATTCAAAGTGCTTAAGGATTACAGATTCAAGTGGATAGGTGATGCAGAAAGGAAGGCAAATCGGGGAAGTGCAACAGAAGGGAGAATGAATAGGGGATGTGAGGATTTAATCACGGAAGATCTCTTGGAGATGTTATTTTAGGGGAGGTTTGAAGATGGGGAAAGTGGTGATATGTCAGATATGAAAGGGGAGGGAGGTCCAGGCCAGAGGGAAGATGGGGGCAAAGGGTCGGCAGTGAGAAAGACTAGTTCAAGGTACAGTGAATGCGCTGAATCGATTCAAAGTTTTTACGGGTAATAATGATATTGATAATAATCATAATAATTGTAACATTTGTAAAGTGCTTACTATGTGCCAAAAACTGTTGTAAACACTTGAGTGGCTACAAGATAATTAGCTAGGACTTTGTCCCACATGGATCTCACAGTTTAAGGGGGAGGAATTTCAGATAATCTCCATTTTATAGATGAAGAAACTGAGGCACTGGAACCCGTCTCCAGGGACAGGTTCTTTCGGGATTGGCGTGGCGCGCGCGCGAGAGAGAGGCCGGGGATGGAAAAACTGAGTTTTGTATAGAATTTATTCCGCGGGGTGAATTGAATTAATTAATTATTTAGACGGGACGATCCCTTTTGGGGGAAATAAGGTGTTAAAGCTTCCCCTTTGGGAGGAATAGGGTGTTAGAGCTTCCCTAACGGGAGGAATACACTGGTATGTTACTCTCGTGTGGGCGGTCACCAGGGCCCGCCCAGGCAGAGCTCGTTTATGGTTTATACACAACGTGGTGAGGCGGCTAGTTCTCACCATGTGCGCACCCACTTGGGAGGAATCCACTTAAACGTTCAATCTATTCATTCAATAGTATTTATTGAGCGCTTACTATGTGCGGAGCACTGTACCAAGCGCTTGGAATGTACAAGTCGGCAACAGATACAGTCCCTGCCCTTTGACGGGCTTACAGTCTAATCGGGAAATGGTGGCATCTGTTAAGCGCTTACTATGTGCAAAGCACTGTTCTAAGCTCAGGGGGATACAAGGTGATCAGGTTGTCCCACGTGGGGCTCACAGTTTTAATCCTCATTTTACAGATGAAGTAACCGAGGCACCGAGAAGTGCAGTGACTTGCCCAAAGTCACACAGCTGGCAAGCGGCAGAGCTGGGATTAGAACCCGTGACCTCTGACTCCCAAGCCCGGGCTCCTTCTACTGAGCCACGCTGCTTCTCTTTATGCGCTGAACCCACTTATGCCTTAGACTTACTTATGCGTTACACTCATGTATGCGTTAAACTCACTTGGGCATTACACTCGCTTATATGCTACCCACTTATGCACTAAACTCACATGTACGTTATACTCACTTATACATTACACACGTATGCACTAAACTCACATATGCGTTACATTTACTTATACGTTACCCACTTATGCATGAAACCCAGTTATGCACTACACTCACCCGTCCCGCGACTCATATCTCTGTGCGTTTGTCGTAGTGGCAGAATGGGCATCTGGCGCTCTGGGCAGGGAAAGACACGTGTGTGGCTGTAGCTACCGCCGTGAACCTCCAAGAGAGACCAGAGCACCAGAGGCGACAGGTATTCATTACCTGTGGTTTGGGTGGTCCCAACTTCTTTCCTGTTCAATCTCCGCCCCTTCCGCTCCCTCCCCTTCGATACCTTATTGGGTCGGCACGGAGGTGAGGGGCACCTATCTTCCCGCCCCGCCCCCTCTGGCCAGAAAGGTTACGTCACCAGTGGCATTTTGACCTTGGGGTAGCCGGTGCCCAGGGCCACCTTGGCACAGGCACAGAGAAAGCAAATGACTGGCCCAAGATCATAGGTAAGTGGCAAAGCCAGGATTAGGAAACAGTTCTCTTGGCTTCCAGGCTCATGCTTTTTCCATAAGGTCACACTGCTTCAGAATCCTACCTACATATTGAATCTGTAAAATCAACACTGGGTTTCCAGACATAGAATTTGGGCTATGGGAAAATTGAATCTGGTGGATCATAGGGCATAAATGTGCATGAGCAGAGTGTGAAACTATGGAAGGTATTTTCTCCAAGACTCAGTCCATATCGACATCTCTGAACCAAAGAACAACTCTACCACTAGGCAAGGGGATTTGCATTTTAAATATACTGCAGTAAAGCTGTTCCTGGAATGGATCCCCCTGACTACAACGAGAGTGTAGTAGCGAGAAACAGTATGGTCTATTGGTTAGAGCAGGGGCTTGGGAATCAGAAGGACCTGGGTCCTAATCCTGGCTCCATCATTTGTCTGCCATGTAGTCTTGGGCAAATCACTTTTATTCTCTCTGCTTCAGTTACCTCATCTGTAAATTGGGGACTAAGACTGTGAGCCACCTGATAAACTTGTACATACTCCAGAGTTTAGTACAGTGCCTGGTACATAGTAAGCACTTAACAAATACCATAATTATTGTAACTGTGATTATTATTTTAGCAGTGCCTGGCATATAGTAAGCATTTAACAAAGACCATTTAAAAAAAAAAGAACGCAGGACTGACTCCTGGTGGGAAAACCTCCATCCAGCAGGGGGGCTTTAAGGTGCATTCTTTTCTTTTCCTTCCTTTGAAATCCATATCATACGCCTCTACACCGACTCCAGTTTCTAGTAATGGTCATCTACTGGCCCCCGGCTCCCACCTCCAACTTCTTTAACTATTTTGATCTCTTTCTCACACTCCTTCTCTTTCTCCATGCCTACACTGATCCTTGGGGAAATCAATATGCACATAGATGTTCCTGATGACCCTTCTGCTTCCCGCCTTCTATCATTCCTCGACTCCACTGACCTCCTGCTCCACCCCACTTCACCCACTCACCAATTTATACACACATTCAGTCTCATCATCTCTAGCCACTGCGTAATTTCTACCCTCACCAACTCTGAAATCCCTCTTTCTGACCACAACCTCCTCACTTGGCTCCTCTCCCACACACCTCCTCCCCATAAACCTGTACTGTTCCCCCACAGAGACTTGATTTTTTGACCCCATCCAATTTTCTCAACTTATCATTGCCCCATTTAGCCTCCATACCCAAACTACCTTCCCTTAATGATCAAATTGACACTCTCAACACTACCCTCTCTACTGAACTCAACTCACTTGATCCCCTGTCCCTTTGCTGATCTCATATCTCTAACCCACAGCCCCAACACCCTTGAGCAGGTCCTGAGCTTGCCCTGTGATGGCGGATCCCTGCCCTTCCCTCGCCCCCCAGGATCTCACTTCCACCCAGTGACCTCACAGAACCTGACAACCTTACAGACTGTCTGATTCTATAAAACAAGAAACCCCCAGAACTACCTCTCATTTCTCTGCAAGAAATCTGAGGGACAAGCTGACATAACAAGGTCTTCTCTCAGCTTTGTTCTGAAGGAATCTGCATGCTCCACCGGTGGCCGCCTAGCAGGTAGGGTCTCTCTAGAGGCTATTGGAGTTTTTTTCTCTAGTTAGCTGGTCCACACCTGGGTGGTTATATTTTCCTGTCAGAGAGCAGCACTGCTGTGGCTCCCTCACCTCCTGGTGAAACAGGAAATGTCCCTATCACTGATGAGTCCAAGAGTTGGCCAGTTGGAGCACGATCTACCTCACATTTCCACCGAGCCCTAGGCCCTCATTCACCCCTTTGTGCCCTTGCCTCCTCCTACCTCACCACACTTTGCTCTGTCTACAACCCAGCCTGCACACTTCGCTCCTCTAGTGCTTAACTTCTCACTGAGCCTTTATCTTGCCTATCTTACTGCCGACCCCTAGCCCACAGCCCTTCTCAGGGCTGGAATGCCCTCCCTTCTCAAATCTGACAGACAATTACTCTCCCCCACTTCAAAGCTTTATTGAAGGCACATCTCCGAGAAGAAGCGTGGCTCAGTGGAATGAACATGGGCTTGGGTGTCAGAGGTCACAGGTTCGAATTCTGGCTCTGCCACTTGTCAGCTGTGTGACTGTGGGCAAGTCACTTAACTTTTCTGTGCCTCAGTTCCCTCATCTGTAAAATGGGGATTAAGACTGTAAGCCTTACGTGGGACAACCTGACCAACCTGAGTACCCTGTATCTACCCCAGTGCTTAAAACAGTGCTCTGCATATAGTAAGTGCTTAACAAATACCAACATCGTTATTAATATTATTATTATTATTAAGAGGTCTTCCCAGACTAAGCCCCACCTTTCCTCATCTCCCACTCCCTTCTTATTTGCCCTGACTTGTTCCCTTTGCTCTTCTCCACTCCCAGCCCCACAGCACTGAAGTACATATTTGTAATTTAATTTACTTATATTTATGTCTATCTCCCCCTCTCTAGACTGTAAGCTCTTAGTGGGCAGAGAATGTGTCTGTTTATTGTTGTACTGTACTCTTCCAAGTGCTTAGTACAGTGCTCTGCATACAGTAAGCGCTCAGTAAATACGAATGAATGAATGAATGAATGAATGAATGAATGCTCAGCATGAGTACATCCAGAGAGTTTTGGAGCTCTAAACACACACAAACATATGAACACTCACAAACCCCTTGCTGATATGCAGCAGATCCAGTTGTAGCTAGGGTTTGGTGGATCAGGGGCATTCAGTGCTGACCTGGGGGGCAGGCGCCCACTTTTGTTTCCTCTGCAAGGCCTCGAGCTCCCCCCCATGGGCGATACCAACTGTGGGCCCAGCAAGGAGGGGAGTGGGGACTGTGGTGACATAGGGAGACCTGCACCCTGCTGTCCGTCTCCTTACCCCCTCCTACCTCGCCTGCCTTCTCTCTTTACACTGCCCACCCCGCACACTCCACTCCTCTGCTGCTTACCTCCTCACTGTCCCCCGTTCATGCCTATCCCGCCGTTGACACTTGACCCACATCCTATCACAGTCCTGGAATGCCCTCCCTCCTCACCTCCAGCAAACTAACTCTCTTCCCCTCTTCAAATCCCTACTGAGAGCTCACCTCCTCCAGGAGGCCTTCCCAGACTCAGCCCCCCCTTTCCCTCTGCTCCCCCTCCCCTCCCCCTTCCCGCCTTCTGCTCTTCCCTCTTCTCCCCTCAGCTCTGTGCTCATTTGCATATATTATTTATTGCCCTCTTTATTTTAATGAGGTGTATATCTCCTTGATTCTATTTACCTTGATGATGTTGTCTTGTTTTGTTTTGTTCTGTTTGCTTTGAGTCTGTCTCCCCAGTTAGACTGCGAGCCCATCACTGGTCAGGGATTGTCTCCATCTGCTGCTGAATTGTACATTCCAAGCGCTTAGTACATTGCTCTGCACATAGTAAGCACTCAATGAATACTATTGAATGAATGAATGAATGAATGAATGAGGGGTATAGTTCCTCTGGAGACCCTCCACTGGCACGGCCAATAAAGGTTGGGGTGCTGCCACCCGGCCCTTCCCAGGCCAGGAAGAGGACCCATGACGTGGTGACCAGAGGGGAGAGAGAGGAAGATGGACCTCCCAGAAAAAAGCCGATTTGCTTGGCTTCACCCCAGCCACTTATACAGTATAGCACACAGAGTGTTTCTCCCTACTGCATCACATGCACCTAGTTTTACCCTATGCACTTAGATGCTAACTGCACCCATCACCAGCATTTATGTGAATAGCCTTGTACTCCATTGCTTCTGTCTGTAATTTATTTTAACGTTTGTTTCCTTCACTAGATTATAAGATGCTTGAGGGCAGGGGTCGTGTCTACTTACTCAATCAATCAGTGATTGTTATTGAGCACCAACTGTGCTGAGCCCTATACTAACTCTCCCCACTGGGCCCTTTGGTGGTCAGACCTTTCCCGCATGTATCGCTCTCTGGTGGCCAAACCTTTCCCGCAGCGCCCTCTGGAGACCGGACCGCCCCTCAGCCTGTGAGTCGGTTGTTGGCAGGGATTGTCTCTCTTGGTTGCTGAATTGTCATTCATTCATTCATTCATTCATTCATTCATTCAATAGTATTTATTGAGCGCTTACTATGTGCAGACCACTGTACTAAGCGCTTGGAATGAACAAGTCGGCAACAGATAGAGACAGTCCCTGCCGTTTGACAGGCTTACAGTTTAATCGGGGGAGACGGACAGACAAGAACAATGGCAATAAATAGAGTCAAGGGGAAGAACATCTCGTAAAAACAATGGCAACTAAATAGAATCAAGGCCATGTACATTTCATTAACAAAATAAATAGGGTAATGGAAATATATACAGTTGAGCGGACGAGTACAGTGCTTAGGGGATGGGAAGGGAGAGGGGGAGGAGCGGAGGGAAAGGGGGAAAAGAGGGTTTAGCTGCGGAGAGGTGAAGGGGGGGTGGTAGAGGGAGTAGAGGGAGAAGAGGAGTTCAGTCTGGGAAGGCCTCTTGGAGGAGGTGAGTTTTAAGTAGGGTTTTGAAGAGGGGAAGAGAATCAGTTTGGCGGAGGTGAGGCGGGAGGGCATTCCAGGACCGCAGGAGGACGTGGCCCAGGGGTCGACGGCCGGATGGGCGAGACTGAGGGACGGTGAGGAGGTGGGCGGCGGAGGAGCGGAGCGTGCGGGGTGGGCGGTAGAAAGAGAGAAGGGAGGAGAGGTTGGAAGGGGCAAGGTGATGGAGAGCCTTGAAGCCTAGAGTGAGGAGTTTTTGTTTGGAGCGGAGGTTGATAGGCAACCACTGGAGTTGTTTAAGAAGGGGAGTGACATGCCCAGATCGTTTCTGCAGGAAGATGAGCTGGGCAGCGGAATGAAGAATAGAGTGGAGCGGGGCGAGAGAGGAGGAAGGGAGGTCAGAGAGAAGGCTGACACAGTAGTCTAGCCGGGATATAACGAGAGCCCGTAGCAGTAAGGTAGCCGTTTGGGTGGAGAGGAAAGGGCGAATCTTGGCGATATTGTAAAGGTGAAACCGGCAGGTCTTGGTAACGGATAGGATGTGTGGGGTGAACGAGAGAGACGAGTGAAGGATGACACCGAGATTGCGGGCCTGAGAGACGGGAAGGATGGTCGTGCCATCCACGGTGATAGAGAAGTCTGGGAGAGGACCGCCTTTTCAAGCGCTTAGTGCAGTGCTCTGCACAGAGTATGCGCTCACTAAATACGACTGAATAAATGAGCAAATACCACTATTATTATTTCAAGTTGCTTTAGAGGCTTTTCATTTGCAAAGAAGTTGTTTTCTTTTAGCCCACGACTAGCCCTGAAGTCAGACGGAGAGATTGAAGGGCTTCCAAGTGGGTTCCCAAAGTGAAGGAGAGGAGGCAGTTGGGATTGTGTGGGAGTTGGGACAAACTCTATGTCGGCTATGTAGGCTTGGGCAAAGGGGTGAGCTGACTGTTTGGAGTTGCCTAGACCGGCGGGGTGGGGGCTTAAACCTTAAGACTCGGAGGTCTCGATCTCATGCAGAACCCTATTAGATGTGGTTGTATAGACAAGCAGGTTGGGCACAGAGCAAGACTTTAAACTCTCTGTGGGCAGGAAATGTGTCTGTTTATTGTTCTATTGCACTCTCCCAAGTGCTTAGTAAAGTGCTCTGCAACAGTAAATTCGGAATGAATGAATTTAATAATAGCTATGATACTTGTTAAGTGTTCACTCTGTGGCAAGCACCTCTTCCCCTGGATGGTGGAGGATCAGATAGGGCACTCAGGCCTTCCCAGAAACCAAACAAACACACTTCAGGCAGTTTACACCTATCTTGCCCCTACATTCGTTCATTCGATTGTATTTATTGAGCAGTACTGTGTGCGAAGCACTAATTGCAAAGCCCTAAGTACTTGGGAGAGGACAATGTAACAATATATTCATACAGTAGTATTTATTGAGCGCTTACGATGTGCAGAGCACTGTACTAAGCGCTTGGAATGTACAAATCGGTAACAGATAGAGACAGTCCCTGCCCAATGACGGGCTTATAGTCTAATCGGGGGAGACAGACAGAAAAAAGCAATAGCAATAAATAGAATCAAGGGGATGAACATCTCATTAAAACAATAGCAAATAAATAGAATCAAGGTGATGTACATCTCATTAACAAAATAAATAGGGTAATGAAAATATACGGTTGAGTGGACGAGTACAGTGCTGAGGGGAGGGGAAGGGAGGGGGGAGGAGCAGAGGGAAAGGGGGGAAAAAGGGCTTAGCTGAGGGGAGGTGGGGGGTAGAGGGGTTGCAGAGGGAGCAGAGGGAAAAGGGGGAGCTCAGTCTGGGAAGGCCTCTTGGAAGAGGTAAGCTCTAAGTAGGGTTTTGAAGAGGGGAAAAAAATTAGTTTGGCGAAGGTGAAGAGGGAGGACATTCCAGGTCCGCGCGAGGACGTGGCCCAGGGGTCGATGGCGGGATAGGCGAGAAGAGGGGACGGTGAGGAAGTGGGCAGCAGAGGAGCGGAGCGTGTGGGGTGGGCAGTAGAAAGAGAGAAGGGAGAAGAGGTAGGAAGGGGCAAGGTGATGGAGAGCCTTGAAGCCTAGAGTGAGAATTTTTTGTTTCGTGCGGATGTTGATGGGCACCCACTGGAGGTTTTTAAGAAGGGCCGTGACATGCCCAGAGCGTTTTTGCAGGAAGATGATCCGGGAAATGGAATGAAGAATAGACTGGAGCGGGAAGAGACAGGAGGAAGGGAGATCAGAGAGAAGGCTGACACAATAATCCAGCCGGGATATTATGAGAGCCTGTACCAGTAAGATAGCCCTTTGGGTGAAAAGGAAAGGGCGGATCTTGGCGATATTATAAAGGTGAGATCAGCAGGTTTTGGTGACGGATTGAATGTGTGGGGTGAATGAGAGAGCCGAGGCAAAGATGACACCGAGGTTATGGGCCTGAGAGATGGGAAGGATGGTCGTACCATCCACAGTGATAGGGAAGTCAGGAAGAAGACAGGGCTTGCGAGGGAAGATGAGGAGCTCAGTTTACACATGCCCTGCCCACAACAAGCTTACCTCACCATCCTCTCTGTCCTAAGAGCCACAAACGCAACTCGTCTCTTTCAACAATCCTATTCAATCAACTGATAAATCCTGCTGATTCTTCCATAACATCTCCCAAATCTGACCCTAATCCCCTCCTACACAGAAACCCCATTTTTTCATGGTTAGAATCCAATATCAGACTCCCCACTGGCCTCCTGCCTCTGGACGCTCTTCTCTGCAGTTTACATTTGCATGCCGCTCCCTGGATCATCTTCTTGAATTGTTTCGCCATTCCTTTAAAGCCTCTAATGGCTTCTCCTCCTACTCCAAACCAGGAAAAATATTAAAAAAAAAAACTCCATTCTATTGGATTTGAGGCTGGCCACTACTTTCCAAAATTCCCCAGCTATTCCCCAGCTACCCCTTTTTGCTTCTCCTTAGCAAACATTCCAACTATACTCTCTTTCTACTTTCCCTCCAAACCCCTCCACAACCCTTGCTCCTGATGCTCCTCCAGCCTGAAACTAACTCTTCTACCAAATCAGCCAGACCTTAGCTCTCCCCTACTTCAATTCTTCCTACTTCAAAACCCTCTTCCAAGAAGCCTTCTTGGATTAATTCATAACATCCTAGTTACCTCAACCAAATAGCCACCCTAAAGGATTTATGAATTATATTCCTATGTTCAGCATGAATATACAGATGTGGTCTCTTCTGGACTGTAAGCTTGGGAATGTGTTTGTTATATGGTACTCTCTCAAGCTGTCAGTATAGTGCTCTGCACACAGTAAGTGTTCAATAAATATAGTTAAGTGATTGGTATGGAATTATTTAATCAGTTATTTTATCTTGGTTTTGGTAGTAGCACTGCCTATATCCTTGTCCTTCCTCCTCTAACCACATATATATATATATATATATATATATATATATATATATAGTCTATTTCCCCAATTAAATTAAACTTCTTGAGGGCAGAGAATGTGCTTTTTTCTCTGTTGTACTCTTCCAACTGCTTATTACAGTGTTTTATATCACTGAGGTCTCACTAAATACCACTGCATTCACTCCCTTGGTGACCTCATTCACTCCCACAAATTCAACAATCACCTTTATGCTGATGACACCCAATCTATATGTTCTCTTTTCTTTCTCCCTCCCTCCAGGCTCGTATCTCCTCCTGCCTTCAGGACATCTCTACTTGGATGTCCTCCCGCTCCCTAAAACTCAACATGTCCAAGACAGAGCTCTTTAATTTTCCTCCCAAACCATGTCCTTTCCTTTAATTTCCCATCTGTGGACGGCACCACCATCCCTTCTGTCTCATAAACCTGCAACCTTGGTGTCATCCTTGACTTTGCTCTCTCATTCACCCCTCATATCCAATCTGTCACCAAAACCTGCCAGTCTCACCTTCACAACATCTTCAAGATCCGCCCTTTCCTCTCCACCCAAACCGCTACCACATTAGTGCAATTACTCATCCTATCCCGACTGGATTACTGCATCAGCATCCATTCTGATCTCCCAACCTCCTGTCTCTCCCTATACCAGTCTATACGTCACTCTGCTGCCCATATTATCTTTCTACAGAAAAGCTCTGGGCATGTCACCCCTCTCCTCAAAAATCTCCTATGGTTGCCTATCAACCTCTGTATCAAGCAAAAACTCCTCACTATTGGCTTCAAAGCTTTCCATCACCTTTCCCTCTCCTACATCACCTCTCTTCTCTCTTCCTACATCCCAGCCTGCACACTCTGCTTCTCTGGTGCTAACATTAGGGAAAGCAGGATGGCTCAGTGGAAAGAGCCTGGGCTTTGGAGTCAGAGGTGATAGGTTTGACTCCCGGTTCTGCCACTTGTCAGTTGTGTGATTGTGGGCAAGTCACTTAACTTCTCTGTGCCTCAGTTACCTCCTCTGTAAAATGGGGATTAACTGTGAGCCTCACGTGGGACAACCTGATTACGCTGTATCTACCCAAGAGCTTAGAACAGTGCTCTGCACATAGTAAGTGCTTAACAAATACCAACATTATTATTATTCTCACTGTGCTTTGTTCTCACCTGTCCCACCAACAACCCCTGGCCCACATCCTACCTCTGGCCTGGAATGCCCTCTATCCTCAAATCTGTCAAACTAGCCCACTTCCCACCTTCAAAGCCCTACTGAAAGCTTACCTCCTCCAGAAGTCCTTCCCAGACTAAGCTCCCCCTTTTCCTCTGCTCCCCCTCCCCATTGCCCAACTTGTTTCCTTTGCTCTACTCCCCTCCCCACTCCACATCACTTGTGCATATATGTACATATTTATAATTATAATTCTATTTATTTTTATTAATGACATGTACATATCTATAATTCTATTTATTTATAATGATGCTACTGGTGCTTGTTTACTTGTTTTGATGTCTGTCTCCCCCCACCCCTTCTTAACTGTGATCCTGTTGTGGGCAGGGATTGTCTCTATTAGTTGCTGAATTGTACTTTCCAAGGACTTAGTACAGTGCTGCGGACACAGCAAGCGCTCAATAAATACGATTGAATGAATGAATGAGAAGAGCAAGGACCAGGAGGAAGGGGGTGAGGGGGTGGTCAGGACAGAGGAAGGCCAGGAACAGGCGAACTAAGAGGGCCAGGATCAGGTAGAGGAGAAGGCACAGAAAATGGTGAAAAGAAGAGGGCAAGGAGCAAGAGAAAGATGAGGATCAGTAACAGTCACAGGAGGAGGGCAAGGACCAGGTGGAGGAGGAGGGTTAGGAAACAGTGGAGGAAGAGGGTCAGGGACAAAGGGCAGGAGAAGTTTCAGGAGCAGGCCGAGGAGGAGGGCTAGGAACAGGTAGAGGAAAAGGACCAGGATTGGAGTCAGGGGAGGGCCAGGACCATGCCGAAGAGGAGGGCCAGAACCAGGCTGAGGAGGAAGACCAGGACAAGGCTGAGGAAGGGTGCTAGGACCAGGAGGTGGCGGAATTCCAGGACTAGGTAGGAGAGGATGGCCAGGACTAGGCCAGGGATGAGGACCAGACCCAGGAGGAGGAGGATGACCAGGACCAGCAAGAAGAGGAGGACAAGGCCCTGAACCAGGTGCAGCAGGAGGAATAAGATCAGGAAAAGAAGATCCAGGACCAGGCACAGGAGGAGAGCCAAGACCCAGTGGAGGAAATGGACCAGGACCAGGACTAGGCAGAGAACCAGAACCATTCCCAGGCACAGGAGAAGGGTTTAGACCTGGTGGAGGAGGAGGTCAAGTACCAGAAAGAGGAGAACGGCCAGTCCCAGATGGAGGAGGAGGACCAGGATGCAGCAGAAGAGGTGGGCCAGGGTGTCCTGGGAGAGAAGGAATATCACAACCAGGCAGAGGGGAAGGTCCAGACAAGATGGGGAGGAGGGCGAGGTTCAAACTGAGAAGAAGGTCCAGGAGAATAAGGGTCAGGACCAGGCACAAGAGGAGGCTCAGGACCAGGAGGAAGAGGGGATCCAGGACCAGGCAGAGAAGGGCCATGCCCAGGTGGAGGAGGAGGCCCAGGGCCAGGTGAAAGAGGAAAGCCAGAACCAGGTGGTGGAGGAGGATCAGGAAGAGGCATCAGAGGAAAGAAGGACCAGGCAGAGGAGGAAGGACAGGATCAGGCAGAAGAAAAAGGCCAGAAACAGGCAGAGAAGGGCCAGGAGCAAGCATAGGAAGAGGGCAAGGAGCAGGAGGAGGAGGAGGGTCAGGACCAGATGGCAGAGGAGGGCTAGGACCAGGCATAGGAGGAGGGTCAGGACTAGGCAGAGAAGGAGATCCGGGACCAGGGGGAGGAGAAGGGCCAGGATCAGGCAGAGGAGGAAGCCCAAACTAGAGAGGGGAGGAGGGACATGACCTGGTGTAGGAGGAGGCTCAGGACCAGGCAGAAGGTTAGGGCCAGCCCTTGGCAAAGGGAAAGGACTAGGACCAGGACTAGGCAGAGGATCAGGACCAGGACCAGACACAGGAGGAGGGTCAGGACCAGTTGGAAGAAGAGGATCAGGATGAGGCGCCAGAGGAAGGGCAGTGCCAAGCAGAGGAGGAGAGACACGATCAGGCAGAAGAGGGCCAGGAACAGACAAAGGAAGAGGGCAAAGAGCAGGAGGAGGATGAGGGTCAGGATCAGATGGAGGAGGAGAACCAAGACCAGGCACAGGAGGAGGGTCAGAACCAAGAGGAGAAGGAGATCCAGGACCAGGCAGAGGAAGAGTGCACGACCAGGCGGAGGGGGTGGTCCAGACCAGAGAGGGGAAAAGGGTCAGGTCCAAGTGAGGAGGAGGGCCAGGAACAGGAGGAGGGTGAATGTTAGGAACAGGTGCAGAAGGAGGCCCAGGGCAAGGAAGAGGAGGAGAGCCAGGACCTGGCAGAGGATCAGGCCCAGGACCAAGTGGAGGAGGAGGGCCAGGCCCCGGCAGAGGAAAAGGACCAGGACCAGGACCAGGACAAGACACAGGAGGAGGGTCAGGACCAGGTGGAGGAGGAAGGACAGGATCAGGCAGAGGAGGAGAGTTAGTTGCCATTGTTTTTACGAGAGGTTCTTCCCCTTGACGCTGTTTAGTGCCATTGTTCTTGTCTGTCTGTCTCCCCCGATTAGACTGTAAGCCCATCAAACGGCAGGGACTGTCTCTATCTGTTGCCGACTTGTTCATCCCAAGCGCTTAGTACAGTGCTCTGCACATAGTAAGCGCTCAATAAATACTATTGAATGAATGAAGTTAGGACCAGATGAAGGAAGAAGACCAGGAGGCAGCAGAGGAGTTGGGCCAGGATCAGGTGGAGGAGGAGAGTCAGGATGAGGAGGAAGAGAAGGGCCAGGATCAGGCAAAGAAAGAGGGCAAGGAGCAGGAGGAGGACGAGTGTCTGAAGGAGGCAGAGAAGAAGGGGCAGGACCAAATGGAGGAGGAGGGCCAGAATAAAATACAGAAGGAGGACCAGGATGTAGTGGAGGTGAGCCAAGACCAGGGGGAGAAGGAGTGCCACGACCAGGCAGAGGGGAAGGTCCAGACCAGATAGGGGAGGAAGGCCAGGTACAAGCCTAGTAGGAGGGCCAGGACCAGAAGAAGAATGAGGGTCAGGACCAGGCTCAGGAGGAGGGCCAGGAAAAGGAGGAGGAGGAGATCCAGGAACAGGCAGAGGAGAAGGGCCATGACCAGGTAGAGGACAAGGCACAGGAGGAGGGCCAGGACCAAGTGGAGAATGAAATCCAGGACCAGGCAAAGGAGAACACTCAGGACCAGGTGGAGGAAGGACCACAGGAAGGGCAGGCCAGGCAGAGGAGGAGGGACAGGATCAGGCAGAAGAGAAGGGCCAGGATCAGGTGAAGAAGAAGAGCCAGGAATAGGAAGGAAAGAGGGCAAGGAGCATAAGGAGGATGAGAGTCAGGACCAGATGGAGGAGAAGGGTCAGGACAAGGGGGAAGAGGGCCAGGACCAGGAGGAGGAGAAGGATCAGAACCAGGAAGAGGAGACAGGCCAGGATGGGGCAAAGGAGTAGGGCCAGGACCAGGCATAGGGCAAGGGCCAGGACCAGCAGGAGGAAGAGGGCCAGGAGCAGGCAGAGAATGAAATCCAGGACCAGGCAGAGGAGAAGGGTCAGAACTAGGTGGAGAAGGTGTTGCCGGAAGTGCCGGGCCAGGTGGAGGAGGAGGGACAGGATCAGGCAGAAGAGAAGGCCCAGGAACAGATGAAGAAGAAGAGCCAGGAGCAAGAAGGGGAGGAGGGCAAGGAGTAGGAGGAAGAATTGCTTACACCGTACTAAGCACTTGGAATGTACAATATGGTAACAGATAGAGACAATCCCTGCCCAATAAAGGGCTCACAGTCTAAACAGGGGAGACAGGCAACAAAGCAAAACAGAACAAAACAAAACAACATCAAGATAAATAGAATAATAGAGATATGCACGTCATTAGCAAAATAAATAGGGTAATAAATAATATATACAAATATGCACAGTGCTGAGGGGAGGGGAAGGAGGAAGAGCAAAGGGTCAGGGGAATGGGGAGGGGAGGAAATGCAGAGGGAAAGGGGGGGGCGATCAGTCTGGGAAGGCCTCCTGGAGGAGGTGAGGTCTCAGTAGAGCTTTGAAGAGGGGAAGAGAGGTAGTTTGGCAGAAGTGAGGAGGGAGGGCATTCCAGAACAGTGGTAGGATGTGGGCCAGGGATTGACGGCGGGACAGGCGCGAATGGGGGTCTATGAGGAGATGAGTGGCAGAGGAGTGAAGTGTACGGGGTGGGCAGTAGAAAGAGAGAAGGGAGGTGAGGTACAAGGGGGCAAGATGATGGAGAGTTTTGAAGCCAAGAGTGCGGAGTTTTTGTTTCATGTGAAGGTTGATAGGCAACCACTGGAGGTTTTTGAGGAGGGAAGTGACATGCCCAGAGCGTTTCTTTAGGAAGATGATCCGGCATTGGAATGAAGAATAGACTGGAGTGGAGAGAGACAGGAGAAAGGGAGATCAGAGAGGAGGCTAACACAGTAATCCAGTCGGGATATTATGAGAGCTTGTACCAGTACGATAGCAGTTTGGATGGAGAGGAAAGGGCGGTTCTTGGCGATATTGTGAAGGTGAGACTGGCAGGTGTTGGTGATAGATTGGTTGTGTGGGGTGAATGAGAGAACAGAGTCAAGGATGACACCTAGGTTGCGGGCCTGTGAGACAGGAAGGATAGTAGTGCTATCCACAGTGACAGGGATGTCAGGGAGAGGACAGGGTTTGGGAGGGAAGATAAGGAGCTCCGTTTTAGACATGTTGAGTTTTAGGTGGTGGGCAGACATCCAGGTGGAGACGTCCTGGAGGCAGGCGGAGATACGAGCACAGGGGAGGTGATGTAGATTTGGGTGTCATCTGCTTAAGGATGATAGTTGAAGCCATGGGAACGAATGAGTTCACCAAGGGAGTGAGTATAGATGGAGAACAGAAGAGGGGCAAGAACTGACCCTTGAGGAACCCCTACAGTTAGTGGATGGGAGGGGGAGGAGGAGCCTGCAAAGGAGACCAAGAATGAGCAGCCAGAGAGATAAGAAAACAATCAGGAGAGGACGGAGTCCATGAAGACAAGGTTAGTTAAAGTGTGGAGGAGAAGGGAATGGTCAACAGTGTCAAAGGCAGCTGAGAGATAGAGGAGGATTAGGATAGAGTAGGAGCCATGGATTTGGCAAGAAGGAGGTCATTGGTGGCCTTTGAGAGGGCAGTTTTGGTTGAGTGGAGGGGACGGAAGCCAGATTGGAGGGGGTCCAGGAGAGAGTTGGAGTTGAGGAATTCAAGGCAGCGAATGTAGAAAACTCGTTCTAGGAGCTTGGAAAGGAAGGGTAGGTAGGAGGGAGATAGGATGATAATTGGATGAGGATGAGGATGAATGAAGATGAAGGTCAGGATCAAATGGAAGAGAAGGTCCAGGACCAGGAGGAAGAGGGGGTCAGGACCAGGAGGAGGAGGAGGAGGGCCAGGACCAGGCAAAGGAGTAGGTCCAGGATGAGGAGGAGGAGAAGGGCCAGGACTGGGCAAAGGAATAGGGCCAGGATCAGGCAAAGGAGTATGGCCAGGACCAGGCATAGGATGAGGGCCAGGACCAGCAGGAGGAGGAGGGCCAAGACCAGGCAGAGAATGAAATCCAGGACCAGGCAGAGGAGAACGGTTAGGGCTAGGTGGAGGAGGCGCCATAGGAAGGGCAGGGCCAGGCAGAGGAGGAGGGACAGGATTAGGCAGAAGAGAAGAGACAGGTACAGGTGGAGAAGAAGAGCCAGGAGCAGGAAAAGGAAGGGGGCAAGAAACAGGAGAAGGTTGAAGCACAGGACCAGATGGAGGAGAAGGTCCAGGACCCGTCACTGGGGGAGGGCCAGGACCAGGCTGAAAAGGATATCCTGGGCCAGTTGGATGCAGTGAGGTAGGACCAGGAGGAGGAGGAGGGCCAGGACCGGGCAAAGGAGTAGAGCCAGGACCAGGCAGAGGAGGAGGGCCAGAATCAGGAGGAGGAGAAGGGCTGGGACCAGGCAGAGGAGAAGTGCCAGGAACAGGCACCGGAGGAAGGCCAGGCTGGGGTGGAGGACCAGGACCAGATGCAGGAGTAAGAGCAGAATGCAGCGTGGGAGGTTGGGCAGGACCAAGCAGAGGGGAAGGTTCAGACCAGATAGGAGAGGAGGACCAAGCTGAGTAGGAGGGCCAGGACCACAAGGAGGATGAGGGTCAGGACCAGGCTCAGAAGGAGGTCCAGGACAAGGGGGAGGAGGAGATCCATAACCAGGCAGAGGACCAGGATCAGGTGAGGGAGGAGGCCCAGGGCTGGGAGCAGGACAAGGCACAGGAGGAGGGCTAGGACCAGGCAGAGGAGGAGGGTCAGAATCTGGTGGAGAAGGTGGGCCAACACCAGACAGAGGAGAAGGACCAGAATGCAGTGGAGGAGGTGAGCCAGGACCAGGTAGAGGAGATGGTTCAGACCAGGCAGGAGCGGAAGGCCAAGTGCCAGCTGAAGAGGAGGTCCAGGACCAAGAGGAAGATGAGCGTCAGGACCAGCCTCAGAGGAGGGCCAGTACTAGGGGGAGGAGGGACAGGATCAGGGGGTGGAGAAGGGCTAGGATCAGGTGGAGGAGGAGGCCCAGGACCAGGCAGAGGAGGGTCAGGCTTAGGTGTAAGAAGAGGGTCAGGACTAGGTGGACCAGGAATTCCAAGATGAGGAGGAAGAGAAGGGCCGGGTCGAGTAGGAGGGACAGAATCAAGAGAAGTGCCAGGAATAGGCAGAGAAGGGCAAGGAGAAGGAGGAGGATGAGGGTCAGGAACAAATGGAGGAGGAGGGCCAGGTCCTGTTGCTGGAAGAGGGCCAGGACCAAGAGGAGGTGGAGGGCCAAGAGCAGGACCAGGGTCAGGACCATGCGGAAGACGAGGGCCAGTACCTGGCACAGGAGAAAGTCAAGGATCAGGTGGAGGAAGGGATCCATGACCAGGCTGAGGAGAAGGGCCAGACCAGGTGGAGGAGGAGGGTCAGGATCAGGTGGAAGAGAAGGACCACTAACATGTAAAGAAAAAGGACAAAGAGCAGGAGGAGGTTGAGGGTCAGGACCTGGTGGAAGAGGAGGGCCAGGATCAGGTCTAGGACGAGGGATAGGACCAGGTGGAGGAGTAAGGTCAGGATAGGGTGGAGAAGGAGGTCTAGAAACAGGCTAAATAGAATGGTTAGTCTCAAGGGGAAGGTAGAGGGATAGAACCAGGTGGAGGAGGAGAGCCAGGGCCCAGGTGGTGGAAAAGAACCAGGACCAGAATCAGGCAGAGGACCATGACCAGGATCAGGTGCAGGAGGAGAGTCAGGACCAGGCAGAGGAAGAAGAGCAGGAGCAGATCGGGGAGGAGTGCCAGGACCAGGTACAGGAGAAGATCCAGGACCAGGCAGAAGAGAAGGGTTAGGACCATGCACTGGAGGAGGCCAGGATCAGGCAGAGGCGGAGGGCCAAGATCAGGCAGAGGAGAAGGGACGGGAACAGGCAAAGGAAGAGGGCTAGGAGCAGGAGGAGGAGGGAGACCAGAAATAGGTGGAGGGAAAGGGCCAGGACCAGGCCAAGGAGGAAGGCCCGGATTAGATGCAGGAGGAGGACCATGATCCCGTGGAGGATGTGGGCCAGGACAAGGCAGAGGAGGAGTGCCAAGACCAGATGGAGGAGCAGGTCCAGACCAGGCAGGGGAGAAGGGCCAGGTCCAGGACGAGGAGGAAGGCCAGGGCCAGGACCAGGAGGAGGATTCATTCATTCATTCATTCATTCATTCATTCATTCATTCATTCATTCATTCGTATTTATTGAGTTCTTATTGTCCACCTATTCCTGGCCTTTCTCCGGTCTTTCTATTCATTCAGAAGCAGCATGGCTCAGTGGAAAGAGCCCGGGCTTGGGAATCAGAAGTCATGGGTTTGAATCCCGGCTCTGCCACTTGTCAGCTGTGTGACTGTGGGCAAGTCACTTAACTTCTCTGTGCCTCAGTTCCCTCATCTGTAAAATGGGGATTAAGACTGTGAGCCTCACGTGGGACAACCTGATTGCCCTGTATCTATCCCAGCGCTTAGAACAGTGCTCTGCACTTAACAAATACCAATATTATTATTATTGAGCACTTACTGTGTCCACAACACTGTACTAAGTGCTTGGAAGTACGATTCAGCAACAAAGAGAGACAATCCCTGCCCACAACGGGTTCACAGTCTAGAAGGGGGTAGACAGACATCAATAGCATCAGTAAAATGAATAGAATTATAGATATGTAGACACATCAGAACAAGTAAATAGGCATTAATATAAATAGAATTATAGATATGTAAGTGCTGTTGGGTGGGGAGGCGGGGTAGAGCAAAGGGGGTGAGTCGGGTTGTTGGGGGAAGGGGGAGCTGAGGAAAAAGGCGCTTAGTCTTGGAAGGCCTCCTAGAAGAGGTGAGTCTTCAGTAGGGCTTTGAAGTGGGGAAGTGTGATTGGCGGATATGAAGATGGAGGGCATTTTAGGCCAGAGGTAGGATGTGGCCCAGGGGTTAATGGCGGGACAGTTGAGAACAAGGCACAGTGAGAAGGTTAGTACCAGAGAAGCAAAGTGTGCGAGCTGGGTTGCAAGAAGGAGAGAAGGGAGGTGAGTTAGGAGGGGGCAATGTGATGGAGAGCGTTTCTGTAGAAAGATAATCCAGACAGCAGAGTGAAGTATAGACTGAAATGGGGGGATCAGGAGGTTAGGAGATCAGAATGGATGTTGATGCAGTAATCCAGTTAGGATAGATTGAGTGATTGTACTAACGTGGTAGTGGTTTGGATGGAGTGGAAAGGGTGGATCTTGGTGATATTCTGAAGGTGAGCCCGGCAGGTTTTGGGGATGGATTGGATATGTGGTGTGAATCAGAGAGTGAAGTCAAGGTTGGCAAGGTTGCAGGCTTGTGAGACGGGAAGGATATTAGTGCCATCCACAGTGACAGGAAAGACAGAGGGAAAACAGGGTTTGTGAGGGAAGATAAGGAGTTAATTTGGGCCCTGTAGCCTTTGCCCCCACCAGATTTGCCTCCCCAGCCTTTGCTTTGCAAGTTTTGGTTCTGAACTCATTTGGTTCCAGTTTGGGCCCTGCCTTTGCCTTGCAGGTTTGCCCCCCAAGCCTTTGCCTTGCAGGTTTGGCCCAGAACCCTTTAGGTTCCAGTTTGGTCCCACTAGAGTTTGCCTTGCAGGTTGGGCACCAAACTCTTTTCATTAAGGTTTGGGCCCCGCAGCCTTTGCCTTGCAGGTTTTGCCCTGAATGCCTTTTCCTTCCAGTTTGTACCCCACAGCCTTTGTCTTGCAGGTTTGGGCCATACCCCTTCTGGTTCCAGTTTGGGCCCTGCAGCCTTTGTCTTGTAGGTTGGAACTGGAACCCTTTTTGTTCCAGTTTGGGTCCCGCAGCCTTTGCCTTGCAGGTTGGGCCCAGAATGCTTTTGTTTCCAGTTTGGGTCCCACAGCCTTTGCCTTGCAGGTTTGGCCCTGAACCCTTTTGCTTACAGTTTGGGTCTCTAGAGTTTGCCCTGCAGGTTTGCCCCCCCCCCCCATCCTTTAACTTGCTGGTTCCCCAAACCCTTTGAGTTCCACTTTGGGCCCAGCAGTCTTGGCCTTACAGGTTTTGCCCTGAATCCTTTTCATACCCGTTTGGACCCCTAGAGTTTGCCTTGCACATTTGGCCCCAAACCATTTTCATTCAGGTTTGGGCTCCACAGCCATTTTCTTGCAGGTTTGCCCCGAACCCTTTTGGTTCAGTTTAGGCCTGCAGCCTTTGCTTCCAGGTTTTGCCCCTAAGCTTTGGTTCCAGTTGGGCCCCCTAGAGTTTGCCTTGGCAGGTTGGCCCCGAACCCTTTTTGTTCAATTTTCGGCCCCCGGAGACTTTGCCAAATAGGTTGGGCCTGATCCCTCTTGTTCCAGTTTGGGCCAGTCAGCCTTTGCCTTGCAAGTTTGGCCCCGAAACCCTTTTGTTCAGGTTTGGGCCCCTGAGCCTTTGCCTTGCAGGTATGGTCCCCAACATTTTGTTCCAGTTTAGCCCCCCGGCGCAGAGTTTACCTTGCAAGTTTGGCCCCAACCCCGTTTGTTTCACTTTGGGTCCCACAGCCTTTGCCTTGCAGGTTTGCCTTGAAGCCCTTTGGTTCCAGTTTGGGGCCCCCCTAGAGTTTGCCTTGCAGTTAGGCCCCGAACACTTTTCATTCCAGTTTGGGTCCCACAGCCTTTGCCTTGCAGGTTGGGCCTCGAACACTTTTTGTTCCATTTTGGGCCCTGTAGACTTTGCCTAGCAGGTTGGGTCCCGAAACCCTCTTGTTGTAGTTTGGGCCCCTCAGCCTTTGCCTTGAAGGTATGGACCCCAGCTTTTTTTCCAGGTTGCCCCTGCAGAGTTTACCTTTCAGGTTTGGCCCTAACCCATTTTGTTTCACTTTGGGTCCCACAGCCTTTGCTGTGCAGGTTTGGCCCCAAACACTTTTGGTTTGCAAGTTTCACCCGAACCCTTTTAGTTCCAGTTTGGGCCCCCTAGAGTTTGCCTTGCAGGTTTGGCCCCCAAATCTTTGCCTTGCATATTTGGCCCTGAACCTTTTTCATTCCAGTTTGGGTCCTCCAGACATTGCATAGCAGATTAAGCTCCTCACTCTTCTCCTTCCAGGATGGGCCTTGCAGGTTTGGCTCCGAACCCATTTTGTTTCAGTTTGGGTCCTGCTGCCTTTGCTTTGAAGGTCTGGACCCAAACCATTTTGGTACCAGCTTGGCCCCTTCAAGAGTTTGCCTTGAAGATAATGCCCTGAACCCTTTGGCATCCAGTCTGGGACCCCTAGAGTTTGCCTTGCAGGTTTGGCTCTAAACCCTTTTGGTTCAGGTTTGGGCCTCGCAGCCTTTGCCTTGCAGGTTTGGCCCCCAACCCTTTTTGTTCCAGTTTGGCCCCCACAGTGTTTGCCTTGCAGGCTAGGCCCTGAACCCTTTTCATTCCAGTTTGGGCCCCGCAGCCTTTGCCTTGCAGGTAGGGCCTGGGACGTTTTTGGCTCCAGTTTAGGTCCCACAGATTTGCCTTGAAGGTTGGGCCCGGAACCCTTTTAGTTCCAGTTTGGGCCCCCTCAAAATTTCCTTTCAGGTTTGGCCCCCAAAACCTTTCAATCAGGTTTGGTCTCCACAGCCTTTGCCTTGCATGTTGGGCCCCGAACACTTTTGGTTCCAGTTTGGGGTTCGTAGCCTTTGGCTTGCAGCTTTGGCATGGGAACACTTTGGGTTCCAGTTTGGGCCCCTCAACCTTTGCCTTGCAGGTTTGGCCCTGAAACCTTTTGGTTCCAGTTTGGGCCCCACAGCCTTTACCTTGCTGGTTTGGACCTGAACCCTTTGGGTTCCAATTTGGGCACCTTAGAGTTTGCCTTGCAGGTTTTGCCCCAAACCCTTTTCGTTCCAGTTTGAGTCCCGCAGCCTTTGCCTTGCAGGTTTGGCCCCAAATCCTTTTTGTTCCTCTTTGGGCCCTGAAACTTTTGCCTTGCAGGTTTGGTCCCCAATCCTTTTCATTCAGGTTTGGGTCCAGCAGCGTTTGCCTTGCTGTTTGGCCCCAAACCCTTTTGCTTCCAGGTTGGGCCCCGCAGCCTTTGCCTTTCAGCTTTGCCCCCATGAGCCTTTGCCTTGCAGGCTAGGACCCGAACCCTTTTCATTCCAGTTCGGGCCCCGCAGCCTTTGCCTTGCAGGTTGGGCCTGGAATATTTTTGGTTCCAGTTTGGGCCCTGCAGCCTTTGCCTTTCAGGTTTGTCCCCCCAGACTTTGCCTTGCAGGTTTAGGCTCCGCAGCCTTTGCCTTGCAGGTTTGACCCCGAACACTTTTGTTTCCAGTTTTGGGCCCGTAGAGTTTGCCTTGCAGATTTGGCTCTGAACCCTTTTTGTTCGGGTTCATTTATTCATTGAGTAGTATTTATTGAGCCCTTATTATGTGCAGAGCACTGTACTATGCCCTTGGAATGTACAGTTCGGCAACAGTTAGAGACAATCCCTGTCCATGTCATGGGCTCACAGTCTAAACGAGGTAGGCAGACAGCAAAGAAAAACAGAATAAAACAAAAACAAGACAACATCATCAAGATAACTGGAATCAAGGGAATGGACACCTTATTAACAAAATGATTAGGGTAATAAATAATATATACAAATAAATATTATGAATGAGCACAGTGCTGAGGGGAAGGGAAGGGGGAAGAGCAGAGGGTGGGTGGGAAGGGAGGGGAGGGGGAGCAGAGGGAAAGGGGAAGCTCAGTCTGGGAAGGCCTCTTGGAGGAGGTGAGCTCTCAGTAGGCTTTGAAGAGGTTTGGGCCCCACAGCCTTGCCTTCAGGTATAGCCCCCAACTATTTTCGTTGCAGTTTTGCCCCCACAGAGTTTGCCTTGCTGGATTGGCCCCAAACCATTTTCGTTCTGTTTGGGTCCCAATTTGTCTTGCAGGTATTTCCCTTTTCCTTTTCCCCTAGCCTAAATGTTTCCTCTAGGCCTAATGTCCTCCTTGGACTAACCTTCTCCCTGGCCTAACATTTTCCCAGCCTACCTGTTCCCATAGTGTACCCATTTCTCTTGGCCTAACCTCCCCGGCCTAACCTTTTCCCTACCCTATCATTTCCCCCAGCTAACATTTTCCCTAGCCTAACATTTTCCCGCTAGCCTAAATCTTCGCCAAGCCTAACCTTTTCCCCTAGCCTAACCCTTTTCCTTGGCCTAACCTTTCTCCTAGCCTACTGTTTTCTCCCTAGCATAACATTTTCCCCAGTTTAAACTTTTCCCTGGCAAAACCTTTTCCTATAGCCTAACCTTTTCCCCAGCTCAGCCTTTTCATGTAGCCTAACCTTTTCTCCTAGCCTTTACTTTTCCCCTATTCTAAACCTTTTCCCTAGCCCAAGCTTTCCAGTAACCTATCCATTTCCCAATAGCCTCAGCTTTTTTCCCCGAGCCTAACCTTTTCCCCAAGCTTAGCCTTTTCCCTGTTTCTAACCTTTTCTCTATCCTAACCTTTTCCCCTAGCTTAAACTTCTCCTTAGTCTGACCTTCTCCCAGTCCTAACCTTTTCATCCAGCCTAACCTTTTCCCCTAGCCTGACCTTATCCTTGTCTAACCTTCTCCCTGGCCTAACTCTTTCCCTTAACCTAAACTTTTCCCCTTAAACCTTTACCTTAGCCTAACCGTTTCCAATAGCCTACCATTTTTCCCCTTCCTCTACTCTTAATATTCCCATATCCAATCATTTTCCCTTAGTCTAAACTTTCCCCGCCTAAACGTTTCCCCTATCCTAACCTCTACTGGCCTACCCTTCTCCCTGGCCTAACCTTTTCCTGTAGCCTAACCATTTCCCATTAGCCTTCCCTTTTCCCTTGGGCCTAAACTTTATGCTGGCTACCCTTTTCCCCTGGACTAAGTTTTCCCCAGAA